>NC_074719.1:43919883-44227383 GCF_947242115.1 Biomphalaria glabrata
ATTCTCCAAAATAGACTTCAAGTAACGTCCGCATAACAGCGGTATCAAATATATCCAACATCTCGAATTCTCCAAAATAGACTTCAAGTAACGTCCGCATAACAGCGGTATCAAATATATCCAATATATAAAATTCTTCAAAATAGACTTCAAGTAACGTCCGCATAACAGCGGTATCAAATGTATCCAACATCTCGAATTCTCCAAAATAGACTTCAAGTAACGTCCGCATAACAGCGGTATCAAATATATCCAACATCTCGAATTCTCCAAAATAGACTTCAAGTAACGTCCGCATAACAGCGGTATCAAATATATCCAATATATAAAATTCTTCAAAATAGACTTCAAGTAACGTCCGCATAACAGCGGTATCAAATATATCCAATAAATCAAATTCTTCAAAATAGACTTCAAGTAACGTCCGCATAACAGCGGTATCAAATATATCCAATATATCAAATTCTTCAAAATAGACTTCAAGTAACGTCCGCATAACAGCGGTATCAAATATATCGAATATATCAAATTCTTCAAAATAGACTTCAAGTAACGTCCACATCACAGCGGGTAACAGATACTTCAGTAATAACAGTACAGAATAATAACTACTAGAAATACATGTCTCAAGTGACCACTGGCTTCGACTGTCCAAAAGATACTTCTTAACTCAAAATTACTACTTGACTCTCTAAGTCACTACCAAAACATACTACTGTCGAAACAAAACAAAAACTACATCTCTGAGAGCTTATAAAAAGTGTGTGTTTTAGGAAGAGTTTTTTTAAAGCACAATTTGTGAGATGGTGAATAGTTTGAGAAATATAATTGCATTCAAGATTCATATTTTTTTAAAGGGGTTGGGAGAAAATTTGTTGCTACAATTTACCAGACGGAGAGGGGGGTGCGTTATAAAAGAGACCGTCCTAACGCAGTCATAGCTTACCTATAATGCAGTCATAGCTTACCTATAATGCAGGTCATAGCTTACCTATAATGCAGATCATAGCTTACCTATAATGCAGTCATAGCTTACCTATAATGCAGTCATAGCTTACCTATAATGCAGTCATAGCTTACCTATAATGCAGTCATAGCTTACCTATAATGCAGTCATAGCTTACCTATAATGCAGTCATAGTTTACCTATAATGCAGTCATAGCTTACCTAAAATGCAGTCATAGCTTACCTATAATGCAGTCATAGCTTACCTATAATGCAGTCATAGCTTACCTAAAATGCAGTCATAGCATTACTTATAATGCAGTCATAGCTTACCTATAATGCAGTCATAGCTTACTTATAATGCAGTCCTAGCTTACCTATTATGCAGTCATAGCTTACCTATAATGCAGTCATAGCTTACCTATAATGAAGTTATAGCTTATCTATAATGCAGTCATAGCATTACCTATAATGCAGTCATAGCTTACCTATAATGCAGTCATAGCATTACCTATAATGAAGTTATAGCTTACCTATAATGCAGTCATAGCATTACCTATAATGCAGTCAGAGCTTACCTATAATGCAGTTATAGCTTATCTATAATGCAGTCATAGCATTACCTATAATGCAGGTCATAGCTTACCTACAATGCAGACATAGCTTACCTATAGCACAGTCATAGCTTACCTATAATGCAGTCATAGCTTACCTATAATGCAGTCATAGCTTACCTATAATGCAGTCCTAGCTTACCTATAATGCAGTCATAGCTTACCTATAATGCAGTCATAGCTTATCTATAATGCAGTCCTAGCTTACCTATAATGCAGTCCTAGCTTACCTATAATGCAGTCATAGCTTACCTATAATGCAGTCATAGCATTAGCTATAATGCAGCCATAGCATTACCTATAATGCAGCCATAGCTTAACTATAATGCAGTAATAGCTTACCTATAATGCAGTCATAGCATTACCTATAATGCAGTCATAGCTTACATATAATGCAGTCATAGCTTACCTATAATGCAGTCATAGCTTACCTATAATGCAGTCATAGCATTGCCTATAATGCAGTCATAGCTTACCTATAATGCAGTCATAGCTTACCTATAATGCAGTCATAGCTTACTTATAATGCAGTCATAGCTTACCTATAATGCAGTCATAGCATTAGCTATAATGCAGCCATAGCATTACCTATAATGCAGCCATAGCTTAACTATAATGCAGTCATAGCTTACCTATAATGCAGTCATAGCATTACCTATAATGCAGTCATAGCTTACATATAATGCAGTCATAGCTTACCTATAATGCAGTCATAGCTTACCTATAATGCAGTCATAGCATTGCCTATAATGCAGTCATAGCTTACCTATAATGCAGTCATAGTTTACCTATAATGCAGTCATAGCATTACCTATAATGCAGTCATAGCTTACCAATAATGCAGTCATAGCATTACCTATATTGAAGTTATAGCTTACCTATAATGCAGTCATAGCATTACCTATAATGCAGTCATAGCTTACCTATAATGCAGTCATAGTTTACCTATATTGCAGTCATAGCATTACCTATAATGCAGTCATAGCTTACCAATAATGCAGTCATAGCATTACCTATAATGAAGTTATAGCTTACCTATAATGCAGTCATAGCATTACCTATAATGCAGTCATAGCTTACCTATAATGCAGTCATAGCTTACCTATAATGCAGTCATAGCTTACCTATAATGCAGTCATAGCTTACCTATAATGCAGTCATAGCTTACTTATAATGCAGTCATAGCTTACCTATAATGCAGTCATAGCTTACCTATAATGCGGTCATAACTTACCTATAATGCAGTCATAGCTTACCTATAATGTAGTCATAGCTTACTTATAATGCAGTCATAGCTTACCTATAATGCAGTCATAGCTTACCAATAATGCAGTCATAGCATTACCTATATTGAAGTTATAGCTTACCTATAATGCAGTCATAGCATTACCTATAATGCAGTCATAGCTTACCTATAATGCAGTCATAGTTTACCTATATTGCAGTCATAGCATTACCTATAATGCAGTCATAGCTTACCAATAATGCAGTCATAGCATTACCTATAATGAAGTTATAGCTTACCTATAATGCAGTCATAGCATTACCTATAATGCAGTCATAGCTTACCTATAATGCAGTCATAGCTTACCTATAATGCAGTCATAGCTTACCTATAATGCAGTCATAGCTTACCTATAATGCAGTCATAGCTTACTTATAATGCAGTCATAGCTTACCTATAATGCAGTCATAGCTTACCTATAATGCGGTCATAACTTACCTATAATGCAGTCATAGCTTACCTATAATGTAGTCATAGCTTACTTATAATGCAGTCATAGCTTACCTATAATGCAGTCATAGCTTACCTATAATGCGGTCATAACTTACCTATAATGCAGTCATAGCTTACCTATAATGCAGTCATAGCTTACCTATAATGCAGTCATAGCTTACCTATAATGCAGTCATAGCTTACCTATAATGTGGTCATAACTTACCTATAATGCAGTCATAGCTTACCTATAATGCAGTCATAGCTTACCTATAATGCAGTCATAGCTTACCTATAATGCAGTCATAGCTTACCTATAATGCAGTCATAGCTTACCTATCTGCAGGAGAGTGCTTAGAACGTTGCGCCGTAACACTATGGAGTTCTTCCATAGAATGGCTTTTAAATGAACTATAAGCATTGTGGATAGAAAGACCTCTGTCTACTCGACATCAACACTAGTCTGATATAATACAGCTGAGAGAAAAAAAACATCATATAATGATATAAACATACAAGCACAAGGGGCAGAGTGGGTGTCAAAAAAAATCGGCCCTGACATTACCATATATTCCGGCACGCTAGTTGCGTGCCAAAATGATTGGTATGCATTCGTACCAGCCCTCATAAAATCTAAACTTTGACGACCGTATGACTGTTAATTTAACTGAAAAAAAGATTGTAGACTAAAGGTAATTTCAATGCCTTAATTAGTTTGAATTACTTTATTATGACTCTACCATATTGACACGAACGTTTATTGTAGAGGGCGTTTGAAAATTAAGAGTCCTTATTTTGTTAGTTAACGCTTTCTCTCCTAACTGACGATACCAGCATCGATTCCACCAGAATGTGGTAAATAATTACGGAGAGAAAGAGTTAATATATTCTTTGTTCAAGAGATGAAAGCTCACCATAAGTAGCCCCTTACAGTATATGGTTATAGGCTAGTTGATTATTCCGGGAAAGGTGTTAACTCTTTATCCCCGGGATTATTTTTTCACATTCTGCCAGATTTGTTCATTTTTTCATCTCTACATTCTACCCTGTCATGATTAAACTTCAATAACTGTTTAGCTTGTATTCAGAAAACGTTACTTTTAGTATAGAATTATAGGAGAATGCCTGCTCTTTTTTATATAACACAAGTTTATAAAAAAGTTTATAAAGTTTATAAAACCAAAGAATGAATTTAATTTAATGGAATCAAATCAACGATGGAAGAATGTTTCAGACATTGCCATCGACAGATCTTTTTGTCTTTTTTGAGCATTTCATTAGGTTGAGTTTTTTGTATTTTAAGTTATGCAGATCCTAGATCTTTGTCTATCTAGATCTATAGAATTCTATATTTTAAGATTGTATAGATTCCAGGTATGACGGTATGTTTAGCTTTAAACTTATAAATAATTATTTCTAGAATCTAGGCTCTACTAATATAAAATATCTAGATCTACCTGTCTTTGTTTTAATAAGATTAATCAAAATCAAATTATCAGATTGATTTTTAGTCGTATGTTAATGTTCAGTACAAGAAATCCAAAATCAACTTCCAAAAGACATCCATTTGTTTTCTAGTAAAACAACTAGAGTTAGATCTAATCTATTTCTAGAATCTAGAATAGGTCTAAATCTAGAGTTGTAAATAGTTTTAGACCTAGAGTTGTAAATAGTTATCTAAATTATGAACACAATGTTTAAATTGTGTTATCAAAGTTGATAATGTAACCTTCATTCTATCGCTGACCGGGAATTTCCCATTTTCAAAATTTAGAATAGAATATTTAAGTGTGCAAACATGTAGATTTATATTCTCTTGGAGATTTTCAAACTTGACGAAAAAACTATAAATAGCTAGTTTTTGGGTGTATCCGGAGTACAGACTAAAGTGTTGATAAGTGGTTTTTTTATTTCAGTTTTATACTAATTTAGTGCCCTCTTCCAACCTTCACCTATCACTTAGTCTGTTAGGGCACCACACAAGATCTGTTGACCGTACTTCTCCATTCCTGTCTGTCTTATGCCTTGGACATAATCTCCCTCAATGTCAGGCCTCTCCATTCCTGTATGGTGTCTTCCCATCGCTTTCTATGTCTGACTTTTGTTGGCGATTAAGAATCAACTTTTCTAAACTCTTCCCTTTTTTTTTATTTAGCTGTCAAACAGTTCAATTAAGCGGCCTTGACATCGATTGGTTTATCTCGAAAATCCCCAATAATATAGAGATTTTAATCTATGATGGGGAAAATAAATTATGATGAGTTAGCTTTTTGCAGAAGAAATGAATTGTTTGTGATATATGTTTGTAGTAAGACGCAAAGATAAAGTCACATTCCTCGTCCCATATGCTAGGACAAATTTGTACAAACACTCCTTCTTCCCTAGTGCTATTAGAGCATGGAATGGGTTGCCTGAGCTAGCCAGGAAAACCAGTGACTTGGCAGAATTTAAGCCATTGTTTAATATGCATGACTGAATGCATGACGCGTAGGACCTAATCTTCTTTTTTGAAGTAACGTCTGTATTATATAAGATAAGATAATGCTCTAATAGCAATTGTAAAGAAGGATCTCTTTAGAGAATTTGTCCTAACATATGGAATAAGAAACATGCCGTTATCTTTGTGTATTTCTGAGTATGATCCCCCCCCCCCATAAATTAAATAAATACTTGCTGATTTTTTTAATTAATTCATATGTTGTTTCTGACAATAGATCATCGTGCAAAGTTTCAACTTGATCCAAGAATCGGGAAATTTCAGAAAACAAAAAGTGTAAAAGAATCCTCTCAGACAGACAACGGACGGACTGACAGACTGACAGACATACGTAGTGAGCTAATTATAAGGCTTGTTTAACTGAACTTTGTGCTAGACGAATAGGAGCTTAGAAATGAAATCTACAAAGATTAAAAGTATTTTAGTTGTTTTTTGTTGTTTTTTTATAATTCGCTTATCAATATTTCCGTATTCTATACACCGGATATACCATAACGGTTGCTTTTATGGATTTGCGTCCAAAGTTAAAAATCTTCAATTAAAAGAAAAACAAATTCCTATGGCTTCATTTGCGTTCTCACTTACTGAAACTAAAGTCCTCCCGCGCCGTTCGGAGCATTGGGCGGCAAGCTGTCTCCACAAAGATCTGTCACTGGCAAGCCTCCTCCCACCTGGTGTCCACTGTTCTGAGGTCCTGCATGAAGGTGTGTCGCCAATTAATACGAGGACCCCCCTGTTTGCGCTTTCCTCGTATTGTCCTCAATGTCTTCACAACTCTTGGTATGCGTAGTTCATTTTATCGTAGAACATGTCCCGCAAATCTCATGCGACGCTCTGTCACAACCTCACTAAGTGTTCGACTCCCAGTTCGGCATAGGATTTCCCAAGCCCGGGTGAAAAAGGAGGAGGGTTTGGCGTGGGGCTAGCGACCCCACCCTGTAAAACCACTATTGCTACAGAAACGGCAAACTCGACTCATTTGCGTTCAATGTTTATAGATACATTAAACTTATGACTCATGGAGGGTTACTTCACAGCGATTCTTTATTTTCATAAATATTCAGGCAAGAAGTTGTTGCCGTAAGATGTTTACGAGTTGATTTGATACTGTGTTAATTGCTCTTTGGCGGAGGGGTGTTCGAGGGGTTAGGTGCTTGATTTCAGAGCGGAGGTGTCCCGAGGTCAAATCTCGATTTAAAAAAAAAGAGATTTTCACAGGACTTTTAGAGGATTTTTAGTTTATTTAACCAAATGTAACGGTTACATGACAATCACCGGAGAAGTAAAAGCAGCTAGTTGGTTCTTAATTCTGATTGAGTGAAAAAATTAAATGCCCAACCTGGCCAACCAACGCTTTAATATATATTGGAAAAGAGAGTGGAATATTTACAAAGAATGACACACCAAAAGGGAAATTGAAGATTTTAATTATTTTTATCTTAGTCCTACAACAAAAACAACTTTTGCCCAAAGTGCAAACGGAACTTGGGCTGACGAATAGATATTGTCAGTCTTAATGAAATTTAAAGAGTTGCTGTGTCTGATACGTAGGCGTAACATGACGACAATAAAAAAATAGTAAAGGTGATTCTAAAAATAGCACAGGGGAAAATACCCAAACAAACTTATGTTGTTTACTGAAATAATTTACTTCCCTTTTTTGTAGCCTAGAAGAGAAAAAAGAACTAACGAGCGAAAAAAGTGTGAGAAGAGAAGTAGAGAGAATATACAGAGAGAATAGAGAGAAAGAATAAAGATAGAGAAGAGATTCTAGAGATATAGAAGAGAGAGAAGATATATAGAGAGAGAGAAGAGAGAGGAGAGAGAGAGGAGAGAGAAGAGAAAGAGATAAAAAGAAGAAAGAGAAGTGAGAGAGAATGTAATAAGACACAAGAGAAACAAAAACAAAATACTTTTTAAAAAACAAAGCTTATATTAAGTGTAATTGAATCAATTAGTTTGGATCAGTCCTGTACTTTTATGTACAATTGATCTAGACACAATAAAGATGTGCAATTAGAAATTTTTGTACAAATTGTCTTGGCTAGCCGATGACGCCAGTAAGGGGTTCAGTGGTTAGAGTCCTTGTCTGAGTTCTTTTTGACACCATGTTTAGTAATCAATTGTTTCCTTACAATTTCCAGCCAAACATCGATACATTTATTCCTGTTCTGCCCAATCTGGTCAACGTGGCTTCTTTCTCGTTTTTCACGATTTTCCAAAAGTTATTGTAACTAAAATAAACAAGCACAAAAAAGAAAAGCTATCTAGGGGGAAGAATTCCGCACTATATCTCTCAAAAATGTCGAATTCGACATCATAAACTTAACCTGTCATCATAGAAAAAAACACACACACACACTCCATAAAAATACCTACAGCGCTAGTAGTACACAGACCTCAGTAGCAGGCGTAATGCTAGTAGCGCACAGACGTCAATAGCAGGCGTGATGCTAGTAGCGCACAGACGTCAGTAGCAGGCGAGATGCTAGTAGCGCACAGACGTCAGTAGCAGGCGAGATGCTAGTAGCGCCCAGACGTCAGTAGCAGGCGTGATGCTAGTAGCACACAGACGTCAGTGGCAGGCGTGAGACTAGTAGCGCACAGACGTCAGTAGCAGGCGAGATGCTAGTAGCGCCCAGACGTCAGTAGCAGGCGAGATGCTAGTAGCGCCCAGACGTCAGTAGCAGGCGTGATGCTAGTAGCGCACAGACGTCAGTAGCAGGCGTGACGCTAGTAGCGCACAGAGGTCAGTAGCAGGCGTGACGCTTGTAGCGCACAGACGTCAGTAGCAGGCGTGACGCTTGTAGCGCACAGACGTCAGTAGCAGGCGTGACGCTAGTAGCGCCCAGACGTCAGTAGCAGGCGTGATGCTAGTAGCGCACAGACGTCAGTGGCAGGCGTGAGACTAGTAGCGCACAGACGTCAGAAGCAGGCGTGATGCTAGTAGCGCACAGACGTCAGTAGCAGGCGAGATGCTAGTAGCGCCCAGACGTCAGTAGCAGGCGAGATGCTAGTAGCGCCCAAACGTCAGTAGCAGGCGTGATGCTAGTAGCGCACAGACGTCAGTGGCAGGCGTGAGACTAGTAGCGCACAGACGTCAGAAGCAGGCGTGATGCTAGTAGCGCACAGACGTCAGTAGCAGGCGAGATGCTAGTAGCGCCCAGACGTCAGTAGCAGGCGAGATGCTAGTAGCGCCCAAACGTCAGTAGCAGGCGTGATGCTAGTAGCGCACAGACGTCAGTAGCAGGCGTGACGCTAGTAGCGCACAGAGGTCAGTAGCAGGCGTGACGCTTGTAGCGCACAGACGTCAGTAGCAGGCGTGACGCTAGTAGCGCCCAGACGTCAGTAGCAGGCGTGATGCTAGTAGCACACAGACGTCAGTAGCAGGCGTGATGCTAG
Organism: Biomphalaria glabrata; assembly: GCF_947242115.1. Classification (NCBI taxonomy): domain Eukaryota; kingdom Metazoa; phylum Mollusca; class Gastropoda; family Planorbidae; genus Biomphalaria; species Biomphalaria glabrata. Next base: position 43,929,060 of record NC_074719.1, read on the forward strand.
TAGCGCCCAGACGTCAGTAGCAGGCGTGACGCTAGTAGCGCACAGAGGTCAGTAGCAGGCGTGACGCTTGTAGCGCACAGACGTCAGTAGCAGGCGTGACGCTAGTAGAGCACAGAGGTCAGTAGCAGGCGTGACGCTTGTAGCGCACAGACGTCAGTGGCAGGCGTGACGCTAGTATCGCACAGACTTCAGAAGTAGGCGTGATGCTAGTATCGCACAGACGTCAGTAGCAGGCGAGATGCTAGTATCGCACAGACGTCAGTAGCAGGCGAGATGCTAGTTGCGCACAGACGTCGGTAGCAGGCGTGATGCTAGTAGCGCCCAGACGTCAGTAGCAGGCGTGATGCTAGTATCGCACAGACGTCAGTAGCAGGCGAGATGCTAGTATCGCACAGACGTCAGTAGCAGGCGAGATGCTAGTTGCGCACAGACGTCGGTAGCAGGCGTGATGCTAGTAGCGCCCAGACGTCAGTAGCAGGCGTGATGCTAGTAGCGCACAGACGTCAGAAGCAGGCGTGACGCTAGTATCGCACAGACGTCAGTAGCAGGCGTGACGCTAGTATCCCACAGACGTCAGTAGCAGGCGTGACGCTAGTATCGCACAGACGTCAGTAGCAGGCGTGATTATCGTACGATCGCCTTCTTGTTCGACATTTTTTCCTCCGGATCTTGTTATTTCTTGTTACACAAAAGTTGCCAAAAATAAAAATCACAGTCATCACCAAGATTCGAACCCAGAACTCCCATTACCGCTCAGCCACCGCGCCTCCACATAATAAAGTGGAGAAGAATTCCGTTAGCGGAGACGTTTTAAAAAAATCTTTTAAAAAACGTTTTCAGTCGATAGTGTTGCAGACGTCTCTCGCGAAAACTGTTTATGTTTTAAAAGTCCCTTTTAGATAAACACAAATATAAAATATTTTAATCTGTTAAATGTCGTTAACAGTCTATATATATAATTCTCTTCTTCCCTCAACAGTTTGGACGAGAAGAAGAAGTAAAGGAAAGATCACTCTCTTATTTCTGCAATGTTTTTTTTTTTTTTTTTTTTTTGAGTTTTCAAAAGATTTTAATGATTTCCATGACTTTGTCGTATATTTTGTTATAAGTTATAAAATGGTTTAATTTAATAATTTACACCTAGAATTAGCGCGAGTCCTTTGAAAGTGCGAGGCACACTGAGGTCACATAGGGGCCTAAGGCCGGCCCTGCAAAATAACGGCGTATGCTACGCCGCGGGTCGACTAGTGTTATTATAACAGGTTAATATTCAAAAGTGAAATGAGAATTACAATGATAAGACAACTCTTTTTATTTGTTGCCCCTTGAAAATGAAAAAGACCTGCTAAGACCCCTCCACAAAAATGTACACACCCCTTATTTTTGTTAGGACTTTGAGCACATTCCAACCCATCCCCACTTAATATAGGACCTCGCGCCTCTTCCGGAGAGCGCGGGCTACAGTTTGTGAACCTCTAATGTTTTGCATCAATCAATAACATTTTTTTTTCAAGTCACAATGTGCTTTATTAAAATATATATCAAGTTTGAGATATATTTAGAAACAAATTTCAGTTTTAAAATAGCTTCCTTGTTTCGATCTCTGTACTCTTGATATATATATATATATTGAAAATGTTTATAATGTGTATAACAGTATCATAAAAAAGATTCATATCACTCACTAGCTTCTCTAAAGTTCTGGACCTTTCATATTGTATAATTATAATGGACAACTATGGTAAGTAACTAAGTATGTTATTTTTCAAATTTACTTTTACCTTTACCTATCCCTTTGTCTGTCGGACATTTGGGGTACCACAAAGATTCTAATTTATTTATGCTTAATGAATATATCATAGTCCTAATCAGATATAAATTTTCTTTTTTTTTTTTTTTGTTTTATTTTATTCAGTTGACACTACTACCTTAATAATGGATGGAAGGTGGGTGGTAGTTGTATACAAAACAAGTTTAAAACTCAAGTAAATTCATTTATTTCAAGCTAAACTTTCGCACACAGCGGCGGTGGCTGGATAGTTAATTTTTGATTATAAAGCGAATGCAGTGGGTTCGATTTTAATACTGGATTCTTTTTTTTTCTCCTTATTTTTCAATGACAAACAAAATATGAAATTTTAATTAACTATTATTTCAATCTGAAGTAAAATTATTTTTTTTTATTGATAGTAAACTTTTTTATGGGTTCCCGGTGGCCGAGTAGTATAGGGCTGGTTTTCGAGCCTGGGCCCTGGGGTTTAAATCTCGGTGAAGACTGGGGATTGTGAGTTTCGGGAATTTTCGAGCGCCCTAACGTCCATTCAAAATTCCAATGGGTACCACATGACATCCTGCTCATTAACCGCTGGCCAAAGAAACAGATGACCTTAACATCATCTGTCGAATAGACAGCAAGGTCTGAAAGCGAAACTTCTTTTTAATTATCAAGACAACTTTGAATATTTTTTCAACATAAACTTAATTTATTTTGTTATGCGTGATTTAATGAAAAACAAACAAGAGTAGGCCTAACTAATGGCGTCTAGTCCCAGAATGAGACAAATACCGACCACCTTCTGATACATTGGACACGAGTGGAGACGTCCTAGGCTTTATTGCTCGTAAAATGTTTGACTTGTTTCGGGTGTTCCTTCAGAGTTGGAGATAATCTACTTCCTAGTGCGAACCTCCCGCAGGGTGACAGGGGATGGCAGCGGGCAAGGTTTGAGACCGAGACCATCGAGACGACCGAATGACAGTCCAGCGCGCATACCACACGACAAGGCAGCCATCTTTGAGGGGGAGGGACTATTCAAGTATTCTTTTTGTTGTCTGTTTATTTCTTTAACTCTTTCTCTCCTAACCGACGATATCAGCGTTGATTCCACTAGAATGTGGTAAATTATTACGGAGAGAAAGTGTTAACGAGAACTTTGTAGGTTGTAACAAAATCTAGAAGTAACAATTTTATGTTATCTTTGTCTACACTTCTTACATTACTTTTGAATATTTGTTTTAGGTGCTCATGAAGCCCAGGTCTCAGAAGGCGGAGAAGCAGATCTACATAGACATTTAGCTGATTGCACGAAAAATCCTGGTCACCGAAGCTTCATTCCTGTCGATACATTCACCCTAGACTATCTTCCTGAGAGTCAACGCGACTTGGACTTGTGCGAGCTTATCAAGTGTGTCGCTGATCTGACCGTGAGAGTAAGTGTCAGGATGACCAGCCCAGGTAGACCAAAGTTCTGGCCAGATTCCACCTTACCATACCCTTGCAGCAACAAAAATGGTGGGCACTTGAGAACAGGAAGTGGAAAAATCCGTCAAGTGCTGAAGTACGAACACACCGCCTGTAGATGTGATAAGTGCAAACAATCAGAGAAATTAAGTGATGTCTGGTGGGTCATCGGAATACAGACAGCCACTCATGTTGTCTATGACGATGTAGAGGCTGAAACTTCGAACATAAGATTGTTTTACGATAAAAAGAGTAGCCCCTTGTTTGTTCTGGACAATGTCCGAGTTTGGAGCATCAGCGTTGAAAGCTGTTTTGAAATGCGTCACCTGCAATGAAGCCATTGCCCGGAAACTGGAGACCATGATGACAAGATTCAAGGATCTTCAGAAGAAGGTCTTTGACAAATTTAGCGGAACTAGAGAAGGTCATAGGCTGACCTTTATCGTTTCCCCTCCTCATGGGTGCTCTAAGCAGATCAGTCTCGGTCGATGGATTGACAAACGCCATGTGGATGAGAAAGATTATTTGCACAAGTTGAGCTACACGACAGCTACTTGTCCTGGCAGCAGTGGAGCCGCTGTTTACTGTGTTGGGTATATCAGCTATTGGTGGGTTTACCATCATGTCCACAGTGGGGCCGTACCTTTGGGACCTAACTACAGCGCAGTAGGATTTGTATATTAAAGTCGGAAGCACCTAAATCGCAAAGAAAAATAAAAATTAAAGAACTATTATTGCATTTGGTTCAATATTATAAGCAGAAGCACATGATAGAGCATCATGGCGTCGCGCTTTGAAAACTGGCGCACAAATTCTTGAGGACAGGAGGACAGCGCTGGCAGAAGAAAAGCGCCAGAGGAAAAAGCAAGGCCAATGACACTAGCTCCGGCTGAAAAAGCCCTGCCCAGTTTGAAGTCAATAGTGCAAACGCAACTTTGGTTGACGAATAGATATAGTCAGTCTTAATTAAATTTAAAGAGTTGCTGTGTCTGATACATAGGCTATCATGGTGACAATAGAAAATAGTAAAGGTAATTCTAAAAATAGCACAGGGGAAAATACCCAAACAAACTTATGTTGTTTACTGAAATAATTTACTTCCCTTTTTTGTAGCCTAGAAGAGAAAAAAAGTGTGAGAGGAGAAGTAGAGAGAATAGAGAAAGAATAAAGATAGAGAGATAGTATAGAGAGAAAAAAGAGAGGAGAGAGAGAAGAGAAAGAGATAAAAAGAAGAGAGAGAAGTGAGAGAGAATGCAATAAGAAACAAGAGAAACAATAACAAAATACTTTTTAAAAAACAAAGCTTATATTAAGTGTAATTGTATCAATTAGTTTGGATCAGTCCTGTACTTTTATGTACAAATTGATCTAGACACAATAAAGATGTTCGATTAGAAATATTTTTACAAATTGTCTTGGCTAGCCGATGACGCCAGTAAGGAGTTCAGTGGATATAGTCCTTGTCTGAGTTCTTTTTGATGCCATGTTTAGTAATCAATTGTTTCCTTACAATTTCCAGCCAAACATCGATACATTTATTCCTGTATTTGGGAAAACAGGCTCACATAGGTCTCACCAGCCACATGAGGAGAAACAAAACGACATTGCAATGCCCTTCAACCTCCTGGATGACAACAGAGGTCATCATCGAAATACAATAGACGAACTATATAGGCTTGTTAATTTTGTAATTTATTAAATGATTAAAGGAAAAAGGATATTTTCAAAGTTATACTTACAAAAACTATTTTTCAGTGCTGGTCAAGTGTTAATTACAATGGAAAAAAAAATTTTTTTTTACATATGAATGCTTAATATAGACCTATCATTGCCTCCCACTAGATCTAAGTCAAAATAATAAAATTGTTCTAGATTAATGAGCTAGATTAATGAGCTATTCAGAGCTATAAAAAAATAAAATTTCAAATTCAGTCATTGGACATGTGTTATAGCAACATAAAAATGGCCTACACATCTCGATCGTCATTTCCCCTCGTAGATTCGGACCACACAATGATCCATCTTACATCCACGTACAAACTGGTTTTAAAAACAACAAAACCCGAAGTACAGTCCATCCAGTCACGGTCTGATGATGCTGTCTTACAGCCACAAAGTTGTCTGGAGCAGAATGGGACATGTTTGTAAACAACTTCACAGACAGATGAACTTACCACAACTGTTAATTCGTACACATCCAGTTCTGTGAAAACATGATTGTACCAAAGAAGAAAATTAAAAACATTCAGTAATAATAGACCTTGGATGACCAACATTAAAAAATTAACATTCTGTCATCATCAAGAAGTACATAGAAGTCTATTTATAAGACCTGGTTATGAGTGTATGTGTTTTTTTTTTCGTGTGTGAATGTTGTTCGTATGTGCATGTATATCGTGCATCTATATTGTTATTGTACAGTAGTTACTCTGAGGTTGTCAATTGTAGTCGAAATGAATTTCCATTTGTTTGGATCAATAAAGTTATCTTATCTTATCTTATCTTATTGCTAAGTGAAATTGATGATGTAATTGTGTTTGTTACAAAGCTTATATCAACTCATTTTGTCTGTCTGTTTAGTAAAAAGTTTGTACACGTTATTTCTCCGACTCTTCGACATATATTGTTTCTTTCCATTTATTGCGGCGACCTATAAGGGGGACTAATTCAGCTTATACCACCTCTTCAGTCAAGTACAGTTTCTTTCTCTTGTTCGAGACAGGAAACAAAATAATTACCAATAGTTAATTAACTAATTTTTGTTTTTTTGTTTTTTTTTTAGCCTTTATTAATTATTGTGTTGTCAGGTAAAAGAAATAATTGTAGTGGCGTCACTTGGAAGGTGGTCACCCCCCGCACCCCCTTTTAAAATCCTGTGTTGTTTTCGTTTCGCTTGTTTGTTGAACTGTTATACATATAGTTTATAATTACCTACGTTATTTGATGGTTGAACTGTTATACATATAGTTTATAATTACCTACGTTATTTGATGGTTGAACTGTTATACATATAGTTTATAATTACCTACGTTATTTGATGGTTGAACTGTTATACATATAGTTTATAATTACCTACGTTATTTGATGGTTGAACTGTTATACATATAGTTTATAATTACCTACGTTATTTGATGGTTGAACTGTTATACATATAGTTTATAATTACCTACGTTATTTGATGGTTGAACTGTTATACATATAGTTTATAATTACCTACGTTATTTGATGGTTGAACTGTTATACATATAGTTTATAATTACCTACGTTATTTGATGGTTGAACTGTTATACATATAGTTTATAATTACCTACGTTATTTGATAGTTTGAACTGTTATACATATAGTTTATAATTACCTACGTTATTTGATGGTTGAACAAACTTAAAAATGAGTGTCTATTACATTTTAAAATTCAATGAAAACTCAATTTATCTAAAGTTCATAAGGTTTGTGTAGTCATGTGAAACTCTGCACTCATCCTTAATCTTATCGTAATTATATATAATACAGAAACCAGTGAAAGCAGGATAACTCTAACCTCCACCTTTGGATCTTCTCATTCTTGATCTTGCCTTTATTTTGTCTACAATACATAAAGGACGCGGATCGCTGGTCTGTGACTAGGGTAAAGGGTCTTCCGATAAGAAAGTGTTTCCACGTTCTCAAAGATTGTACTATTGCATACGCTTCTCTTTCCAACGATGAGTGTGTCCTTTCGCTTTGCGATAGTGTCCGGGAAAAGAAGGCCACAGGCCGTCCGTCTTGGTTAAGTGTAGCTGATATAGCTATGTCAGAAGCATCTGTCTCCACTGTTAGCGGGCGATTGTAATCTATGGTGTAATCAGCGGATTTCTCGAGCTCGTCCTTCAGGTCCTGGAATGCTTGTTTGACCTCCTCAGGGACAGGAAATCGTTTATTTCTAGTTAACAAGCTGCTTTCGTCTGAGAAATTAGGAATCCATTGAGAATAATTGGCCAGCAGGCCAACTATTCAATTCTATTCTCACAGGTTCGACGGAGCATTTAATTCCCGCGAGCCTCTGAATCTTTCTGCGTCAGGCTTGAGCTGACCTTTAGATATTTCGTATCCCAGCAGTCTGACAATGTGTTCCGAACTCCCTTTTAGCTTCGTTGAAAGTAATACTACTGCAGGTTTCTATCATGAGACTCGGCATCATGTCCACAGATGGTCACATTGTCCACATAAGTGAATGTATTTTCTAGTTGCTCGTCTTCGATTATTTTATCTATAGTTCGTCGGAAACAAGCCACTCCATTTGTAACTCCAAATGGAATTCTTCGAAACTGGTAACTGAGGTCCAGAGTGCTGAAGACAGAAAATTTTGCTATCTTTTCTAATAATTCATCCATTCTTGGCATGGGATAGGCGTCTAACAGCGTAAGCCAGTTGATCGTCTGACTATAGTCAATAATCATTCGTCTTTTGTGCCTCGCCAGGGGGGTTTTGAAGGTTCTAATACTTCTTCTTTTAATATTCTCTGAATCTCAGCATTAATAAACTTAGTATCATGTAATGAGTGTCTGCGCGACTTAGTTTCCATTGGAGTGCAGTTTGAAGTTACCAAAAAGGCTAGGTGCCTCAACTTAAGCTGGTCTAGGAGTACCTACTGTTGATGTGTGTGTTATATAGGTAAGGCTGCATCACTCGGTGTTTGGGAGTAACATCCCTTGTAACTGTTTGTTGTCAACCAAGATGGCGTAAGATTAAACAGCTGATTTGGTGTCTATATAAACTATATAGTTTATACCTATAGTTTGTTATTATTTGTTCATGATAAACAACATGGTGGCAGGGGTAACAAGATTTATAGTTAGATTTATAGCAGTGGTATAAATCTAGTCAAATCAAGTAAAAAAAAAAGAATAGATCTAAAGTGTAGAATCTACTGTAGATCTAGACTAGAGTAACTTTGAGTAAGACTAGTAAGAGTGGCTCGGGGTTCTTATTTATTCAATAAAATTTATTGTCTTATATTATAAGTTATATATTCAGTTACGGTATTCTAGATTTAGTTAACTTAACTCTACTATAGTTTAGATTGTAGATATCTATTGCATTGAAGATAGCAGAAGGTCAACTTAAACCACCAACAGAGTTAAATGTAATAGATGGTAATCACCAGGTAATGTGAGTGAAAATTTTCGACAGTGGAGAAGACAAGTCGAACTGTTTCTATTGGCAATAGGAGCAGAAGAAAAATCGAAAATCAGACAAAAAGCAATAATACTACATTGTGAGGGACCTCAGGCCCAAGAGAGATGTGAGCAATTACAGTATGATGAGAATGAAGACGTGAATGTCCTGCAAATTTTACTAAAGAAATTACATGACTATTGCAACCCCAGAAAAAATGAAGTTCTGGAAACATTCAGATTTTGTAACGTAGAAAAGGTTGAAAAATGTCATTTTAAAGAAAAGGATAGAATGATTAGAGACAAGATTATATTCTCTGTGGAAAAATGATTGCAAGAGAGATTATTGAATCACGATGATCTTACCTTGAAGAAGTGCATAGAGATATGCCAAACATATGAGCAAACTGCAAAAGGATTGGCAGAGATAAATAAGGAAGCTGTTGTGAAGATAGATAAGATAGAACAAAAGAAAAATGACAACAGAAACAACCTAATAGATTGCTGGTTTTGTGGAGGCAGACATGCAGTGAACAGAACAGCATGCCCAGCTTGGGGAAAAATGTGCAACAAATGCAAAGGCAAAAATCATTTTGCAGTTAAGTGTAAGACTAAGAATAAAATACATATGCATAATACTATGGATGAATTTGACCAAGAGGAACAATTAAACTCAATAAATGTGTTAAACATAAATAGGGACAGAATGACAGCACTATTCATGATAAATGGTCAACAAATAAGATTTCAACTGGACACAGGAGCAGATGTTAACATTATATGTAAGAAATATGTTAAAAAGACACAAATTAAGAAGACTGTTCAAGCATTAACAATGTGGAATAATTCCAAATTAAAAACTGAGGGCACTGCTAACTTAATAATAACGAATCCTAAAAGCAAAACGAATTATTTGGTAACATTCACAGTGGTAGAGAACCACTATCAATGCTTATTAGGCTGTAAAACATGCCAAAGTTTAAATGAAGATAGATTCATATCACAAGTAAACACAATGGATTGTCATCTGGGAGATTTAGGTGAAACATCATTAATTGTCAACGAGAACATAGCTCCGGTGGTATCACCTTGTCGTAATATACCGTTTGCATTTCAACAAAAAGTGGAAGCAGAAATAGAGACATTAGTCAAAAGGAAAATATTAATTCCTGTAAATGAACCAACAGATTGGGTCCACCAGATGGCTGTGTTTCAAAAGCCAAATGGGGATTTAAGAATCTGCATTGACCCAAGACATCTAAACACTGCTTTAAAAAGAGAACATTTTAAGTTACCAACTTTGGAAGCTGTAATGCCACAGTTCCTAAATGCTAAAATATTTTCTAAATTAGACATAAAGGAGGCTTACTGGCATGTACATCTAGATGAAAAGTCTAGTCTACTAACAACCATGATCACACCATATGGGCAGTACAGATGGTCAAGACTTCCATTTGGACTAAGTGTAAGTGGAGAAATATTTCAGAAGAAGTTAATTTTATTGAGTATGATTACCTTTCAACAACAACATCACAAGATGTGATTAGAAAATTGAAAGGACAATTTGTTCGTTTTGGTGCTCCAAAAATGTTAGTAACAGATGGCGGTCCACAGTTTAGTTCAAATGAGTTTTTGAGATTCACAAGGCGATGGAACATCAATCACATCAGATCAGATCCTGGTTATCCGAGAACAAATGGGAAGGCTGAAGCTGCTGTAAAGATAATGAATTTAATGCTGAAAACTAAAGATAATGGTGATGATCCATATGAAGCTTTACTGGAACTCAGAAATACACCAATGTACTGGATTTAGCCCAGCTGAATTGTGCCTAAAAAGAAGTCCTCGGACATAGATTCCCAGCACTTCAAAGTGTTTAAGTGAACATGTTGTAGCTGAGAAGAAAGAGAATTACAAACGACAAGTAAAAAGACAATATAATAAGCAAGCTCGGGATTTACCAAAACTCCATCTAGGGCAAACTATTTATTACCAATACCCATGTCAAACAGGATGGTATCCTGGAATAATCAGGGAACAACCATCTCCAAGATCTTATAAGATCAAGGGAGATAATGGAGGATTCTACATACGCAACAGATTTCATATTAGGCCAAGGAAAACTATTTTGAAAGACACTGATGTCTATGATGGGAATGTCTTGGATGATGATGATGATAATGAAAGGGCAGATTATTCTGATAACTGTTCTCAACATGCAGCAAAGTCTGAAGTAGTTTCTCATGTACCAGACAATAATTGTGATAGAAATATGCCAGCAAGAAATAGCACTCGAGAAACAAATAGACCTGTGTGGCATAGGGATTATGATATGTACTAAGAATTTTTATAACAATATTAATTTGCATGTTGAAATATTTATTCTATATGTGTCACTCTCAATTGAAATTTATTTGTATTTTTAGTTGTTATAATATTTATAAAATAAGATGAGTTATTAATGTTTGTTATTTTAATTGCAAATATTTCTGATATGTGTTTTGTTAGCTATAGAAAGGGAAGGATGTTGATGTGTGTTTTATATAGGTTGCATCAATCGGTGTTTGGGAGTAACATCCCTTGTAACTTTTTGTTGTCAACCAAGATGGCGTAAGATTAAACAGCTGATTTGGGGTCTATATAGCTTATACCTATAGTTTGTTATTATTTGTTCATGATAATCAACACCTACAAACAGAGGTAGTCTCTTTCCACTAAAGGGAATCTGTAGATTCTCGTGTAGGCTTATGAAATCCAAGCCTAGAATTACATCTGAACATAATCCATCTAAAAGTGACAGTTTAATATTTTCATATGTTTCATCTTTGAGTTGAATGGTAACAAAGATATGGCCTTCAGTAACTCGAGACAAGTGAGTAGAAGCCATAAATATTCTGTCCACGGACGTTTTTATCGGCCACTTGTGACTCCTGACAACTCGAGTTGATACGTAACTCTCACAGCTTCCAGTGTCTTTCAGGGCTTTAAGTGGCACCCCATTGAGAAGAATCAAGGAGGTTGATTTGCCTAGTCCTAAAGAGTATAACGTAGCGAGGGCAAATGCTGTAGATTTTCTTGATTTGCAAGATCTCTGAAAATGTCCCTTCTTGCCACACAGACTTACATGTGGCTTCACGTGCGGGGCACTCATTATGAGGATGTCTTCCTCTGCCGCAGTAGTAACACTTGCTAGATATGGCGTTTACCTATTGTTTTGCTTGAGTCGAAGTAAATGGGGCTCGTAGATCATGCAACTGGGGAGACAGAATCAGCAGAGTATTCTCTTATAGTATTTGTAGTAGCCCCACAAGTCCGTTTCTGGCTGTGACTCGTACAACAACGAATGTTGAAAGGCATGTTCAAGTACTCTGGCTTCCTCAAATGCATCCTTCAACTTTAAATCTGTTTTCTCTAGAAGGCGTTTTCTAATACTGTTGGAGGTAATTCCTGTGATAAATGCATCATGTATGGATTCGTCACGATGCTGCTCAGCTGTCACGGCTTTGAAGTTGGAGTCCTTTAATAGACTGCGGAGTTTCTGAAGAAAGGCGTCAAAACTTAAACCCTGTTCCTGTCTACATGTGGCTAACTTGTGCCTTGCGAATACTTCATTCTTAGGCTGAATGTAGATGTTATTTAGTGACTGAATTGTATCTTCATGTGTTTCTTTGTCACTTATCATCTGGTACACCGATGGCGAAATGTAGTTTATTAATAGCTTCTTGTTATCAATGTTTTCTATGGTAACAACAGATAAAAGGTTTTTAAAGGTTTCATACCAGTGTAGCCACTTTTCTGATGCTTGTGGTGCGGTAGGTTCAACATCAAACCTTTCCGGTCGAAGCAATCTATCCATGTTTAGAGTCAATACCACACCTCATAGATTTAGTCTAATAAATTGTCGTACTTTAACATAACAAAAACCATGTTACATCTAAAGCTTTATTACACTGAAGGACGAAAATAACTACACACATAGTAAAGATCACAACACGGAATATCGTCAGTATACAATCTAACATGAATCCACAAATGTAAACAAATGCTAGGGGTGACAGTCGAAATAAACAACTTCACGACACTTACATAATACAGACGTTACTTCAAAAAAGGAGATGATTAGGTCCTACTCGTCATGCATCTAGTCATACATGTTAACCAATGTCTTAAATTCTGCCAAGATAGTGGTTTTCCTGGCTAGCTCAGACAACTCATTTCAGGCTTTCTAAATTTAGATATTTCCTAATGTTTTGTTGTTGTTGTTTTTTTTGAGTTGAGGAGTCCCAAACAGACAGTACCATTAATCTTTAAGTTCAATTTTGCAACAATGCAACCATAAATAAATCACATTGTTTTTTTTTTTCTGGTATTCAAATTTGAAAACTTAACATTAACTACATCAATTTTAATGACTTAACGATTTCATTTTTAATAAAATTGCTCATTGTATTAGTGTCATCTATTTCTTTGTCTCAAAAAGTTCTAAATTTTAATTTAAAACCATTTTCCACATGACGCCAAATGTATGCAGATAAATGCAGATGGTATGAAATGGTTGAAGGCTTAGTTAAATGATTTAGAGAAATTCTTTAAGGTCTTAGTATCATATGAATAATGCACTGTCAATTTTTATTTTCTTCTTTACAGCTTTAGATTTCTTACCAGTCATGGTATTTCTGTTTGAATGTTGCCATTTGAAAAATCATCATATACGCCAGGCATGTCAAACTCATTCAAATGTATGAGCCGCATAAAAAACTTACTATGACCTGAAGGGCCGCAGCCAAAAATCTGTTGGAAAACATAGCCTACTAGTTTTATGTAAATTAGAAACAATACAATAGAATGGATAACCTGTCACTCAGCTAAATTTTTATTGCCAATTTGTTAATTAAAAATTACTATGATTACTCATGTTTTTCGTTGTCCTGATGTTTGATATCTTTTCTAAGATACATGTTTGTTTGCCACTGACACTTTCATCACTGATGACAAATTTGGATCAGATAATCTCAAACTGTGAGGTGTTTTTGTAGCTTCATTATGGAAAAGAACTGCTCACAGAGATATAAATGCTTGCAAACATAGTAAGAATTCTGGCTGCACATTTCTGCAATTCAACCTACTGTTCAGGTAAATAACTTTAAAAATTTTGGTACAGCCACTTTTATATATTTTGCTTTCAACAATAAATCAAACTGTAATTCTATCATCTCTAGCTGCACATGTTCAGCAGCAAATGAAAATAAAACGAAGTCACGAAAACAGTTATTGAAAGCATCTAATAAAGATTCCAGGTGTAGGGCATGTTTACCTAATGTTGCAGCAGTATTCTAAAAAGAATGTTTCTATCTTTAACATTTCGAATGTTTTATCTTCTTTATCAGTATCCTAGTAATAAAACTATTTCAATGCACTAAATATTACTAGTAAAGTAAAGTTCCCCTTTCAGACCTTGCGATCTATAGTTCAGATGATGTAAAGGTCATCTGTTTCTATGGATAATGGTTAACAAGGGTGTCATGTGGCCAGCACAATGACCAACCACCTTTACTTTCCCTAACAAATTAGAGGTACCCATTAGGTGGGTGGACTCAGGAGCATTCTAAGAATCCTGAAATTGTAAAAAAAAATCCCAGTCTTCACCAAGATTAAATCTAAGACCCTCAGTTTGGAAGCCAAGTGTTGTACCTCTCAGCCACAGCACCGCCAAAATAAAACTAAATTATTCATTTTCTCTTACTACAGATTAAATATAATTGTAATAAATTTCTACCATTGTTCTACAGGTCATGGCAACATTTGTGAATATCGTAAACCATGCAGAAATAACGGCACTTGTTCACCACTACCTCCAATCATGTTCGAACATTCAAATGTGAGTGTGCTGCCACGGGTTACTATGATGACAGGTGTGAAAATAGAAAGTCTTAGGCTGTATACATTTATCTAATAAATAGTTTGTAATCAACCTCTAGGCTTATGGGACAAAGTTACCTTAGGTAGGGCTTATGTTTACATCAAGTATTCAAGTATAGTCCTGGGTGTTACTACATTGTTCATTTTATAGTCACTGGGCAGTGTTTTATACCATGTGAACCAATAGATCAGCATTTCGATTAGCTGGTTTAGACAGAATGAATATCTGTTGTAAGTAAGAGATTCAGGATATACATACAACGCTATCAATAATATCTTTTTTTTTTGTCTGTATTGAGAAACTACAGTTTTATGGAGTATTTAATTTTTGAGTATAACTGTATCAATGTCCAATGTTAATGGGAGTGCCCTGTACAGTCACAAAGATCTACGGTCTTCTAGCAGTAAGATTCATAACAAACAGATATTCACATTTGATTATAGTAACACCTTTAGTAAAATTGTTGAATTTAGAAACACTTAAGGATAAAAGAGTTTAAAAAAAACTAAAGGAGCAATAATACATACAACACTGAACCATTATCTTCAAATACAAAACCTAATAAAATACTCAGAAAGACACAAAGATAAACGCACATTCCTTGTTCTATATGGTAAGACAAATTTATACTCCTTCTTCCCTAGTGCTATTAGAGCATGGCATGGGTTGCCTGAGTCAGCCAGTAAAACCAGTGGCAGAATTTAAGTCATTAATTAACATGCATGACTTCATTGACCTAGGGACATGCGTAGGACATATTATCATCTGTATTTTATAAGATAAGAAGATGAGATAATGCAAAAAGATGGCACTAGAGGGGGGGGGGGCTGATGAATGCTCTTAGTTTATTTCATCTGCAGATGAACATGCAGAGAAAAATTAAAAGATTTAAAACAGTCTAAGAAAGAGTGCCCAAAAGAAGGAAGGAGGTTTTAAATAAGTGGCAAGTCAGAATTAAAAACATGGGTTTAGTTGTTTAGTTAGATTGGTTTATATTTGTATCAAACTGCTTGCTATTATTTTGCTTTTGTTCAAATTTCTGTTTTGATTGATGATTTCTCACCTTGATATGGTCTGTAACATTCACCTTCTCCTTTCCCTTAGTTTGTTGGGGCACCTCACAAGATCTGTTGAATGTCTTTCTCCATTCCTCTCTGTCTTTTGTCTTGGATAAAATTTCTTTCAATAAAAGGCCTGTCCATTCTTTTATGTTGTCTTCCCATCCCTTTCTCTGACTGCCTCTTTTTCCTGGAACTGTTCCTTGAAGGAAGGTCTTTGTGTGCCCTGAGGACAATGTGATATTGCCATAGAGTTTAATTTTGAGTTTTTTTTATTCAATTGCTGTATTAATTCTGTTTCTAATCACTTTGCTTGTGATGAGATCATTGTATGTAATTCCTAGGATCTTTCAGTAGCATCTCATTCCATTGCTAGGATCCTCCTCTCTAGTTCTGCAGTCATCATCTCAGATTTGCAATCATATAAAAATGTTGCCATGACCAGTCTGATTTCATGATAATTATGAATATAAATACTAAAGTTGACTATTATGTGTCTTTAATTTCAAAACATGCCAATTTTTCACTTGGGATTTGACTGTTATATAAATACTAATACTATTGTCAAATGCCATTCTGTATCCGTGTAAAATGATTTTCTTGTTCACTTTTGTCATTATCCTGATACACAAATTATGTGATTTGAAGTTAGTGTTCTAAATATCTGTATAATTCTGTCCAGATGGGTTTGTCTCTAGTCACCTGAAATTCTCCACTCATCCTTAAACGTCAGAAGAAAAGACATTTGTCATTATTACAATTTTTGTCTATTTAATAATTTCTTCTTGTGTGATCCAGAATTTTGACCTTGTAAACATTTGAAATACCTTGAAAATCATTATTGACATTAGTTACGCATGCTGAATGTTTTTCTTTATTTAAAAAAAAACTGTGTCAGGAATTGCTGCTTGTGCTATACACTCTGGGCTGTCATCTCAACAGTTCTGGTTTCTAAGCTTGCCTTCCGCCACTCCTTGACACCCTGCGGGGTTAGTCAAGAAAGAGTTTGACTTGCATCTGCTTGGGGGAGCTACCACCTTCTACTAAGCGCGTCCCCAGGTGGCGGATATGGAAAGGACCCTTAGATATAAGGGTTAGCTGTGAATACCAAATAAACAGCTGCGGACCAACTGGTTTGCAGTCATTGAGGATGAGGTGGAATATTCCAGTGGTTAGAATATTTACTAAAAACATCTCAGAAATCTAGGGAAATGATTGCGAAAAGGGAGAATAGGGCGCTTTAACTCTAATCCAGGTAGATGAAGCTTGTTTGATAGGTATAGTAGTTCATCTAGGAGAGAAAACTCCAAAAATAAACACCTGCAGATGAACTTTGACGATCAAAGGCTTTGGGTGCATGCCCAAAAAGAAAAGCAGGCTGAAGTCAGAGTCAATGGGCCTCCTGGCGCATAACACATTGACATGCAACCTCATCTATAAAATGAGAACGAAGAAGAAGAGAAGTTGCATCTGGTCACTGCTATGCGTTGGGGATGGTTCTGAGGTCCGAAGTTCGAGTCCTCCTTGTGGCTTATCTATGTACTACAGTTTCTTCACCTTCTCAAGAAGCTGCTTTTATGTTTGATGTCACGTTTCATTATTAACTTATCTTGCTTGAGATCTATATTGTTTGAGATCTATCTGATCTTTTTTTTTTCTTATTTAAAATCTATCTGATTTAACTTGTGATCTATCTTATATTTTTGAGATCTTTTTTATCTTGTGAAGATCTTTCTGATCTAATTTGTGATTTATTTTATCTTGTTTGAGATCTATCCTATCTTGTTTGAGATCTATCCTATCTTGTTTGAGATCTATCCTATCTTGTTTGAGATCTATCCTATCTTGTTTGAGATCTATTTTATCTTGTTTATGATCTATGTGATATAGTTTGTGATCTATATTATCTTTTTATGAGATCATCTTATCTTATTTGAGATGTATCTTTCTTAGCTTCTGCAAAAAGAATTTCAAGGGATGATGATATTTATATTAAACCCTGATTGCATTTATTTTCTTCTAGAATGTCCAAAAGATTTGTCAGCTAAGGAGCCTAAAATATTGGCCTGTTTACAAATATGAGATCTACCTTAACTACACAAGTACCTTACAGAAGAAGGCTACTCACTTGTGTTTGGATATGCCTGCTATACCAAGGCCCACATAGACTGGATATTTATATACCGTAGCCTAATATTATGTTACTGACAATTATCTAAGTATTGCATGTCCTGTACAAGCCTCTATGACTAAGATAATTAAAGATATTCATGATTATAAGATAAATAGAATGCAATGAAAATCAAAGATGCCAGAATTAAAACAAGAAAAGTAGGCAACTGTATAGTTTACTTTTCTACTGTCTAAAATGTTTGTAGATTCTAAAGTTAGAAAGTGTCTTTTTTTAATGACAAATTGCCTGTCTATACTGTTTAGTTTAATCTTTTTTTTTTTAATATAGTGCCTATCACCCTAAGTGATGGTCAAGCTCAACAGATATTATTATAAGCAGCTTTTTTTTTCTGTGTATTATTCAACCACAGATGCTGTGAGGGATATCTGAAATCCATTGCTGACTTGTCTAGCAGAAAGATTTCCATCCATTTAGTGATAAAAGATTAAGTGTACACAACTTTTAGTAGTCACCACATAACACTTACATTGTGATGCTCAAGACAATACTGTTCATGAATGGTTTAGTTTTCTTTATACTAAGAGTGTCCAAGAAAGATAAGGTCAAAGGTTAATTGGAGTTGTTGTTTTTTTATGCTGTGACAGTGTTACATTTCCCTTGTGTTTTTGTATGAGTTTAAAGACATTAACCATATTTTTTGTTTTACAAATGTAGGACGAACATGTTAATAAATTTTGTCTTTGATTCTGAAATTTTAAACACTTAGAGAAAAAACTTACAATGTTTTGTTTTTTAATTTAAATTTACTATTCATTTACTTTGACTGTTGACTTTAAGTTAGAAAATAAACAAAGATTTCTTTGAGGTATATTTGTTAATGACCATAGGCATTAAAGAGAGTTGACACAGCTAACTGAACTTTTCAACAAGATAATGTCTTAAAGAAATTAAGAGCTTTTGATGGAATTCTGTGGTTGAATAACATAAGTAAAGTTAATCAGTCACAGGAGTCCATCAAAAATATAAAATGCTAAAAAAATATAAAAGATTAAATTAAATTTTTGAGATTACATATTCTTTATGTAGAATCTTTTTTGAACAAAGTTTACCAGTATAGGTATTTAGACCTAGGAACAAATGATAACTGGATATATTTTTTATTTGAAACCACTGGCATGTATTTAACTTGTTACTAATACTTTTTAATATCTGCAGTATCAACTGTAGTTTTCTTTGAAGAGTTCTATATGAATATGTTACTTTTGAACACTGCTGAATTACTAGATTTTATTCAATTATGTTTTGTAAATGAAATATTGTACAATGGCATATTTGTTTGTATTATAGAATTAAGGTTTTTACAGCTACATATTAAAAACATCTTAAATTTAATGTAGTTTCTGCACTGAATAATTTTTAAAACTTTTGGATAATTTATACTAATTTTGTTATGTGTGTATATTTGTAGAATATGAATATCATATTAAGAGGCATTCATTTACTTACATAATAGTTTTTATAGTCATTTACAGACTTCAGTGGAGAAACTTTATACATTGAACCTTGTTAGTAGTGTCAATGTTATTAAGTTTACATCAAGTATTTAAGTATAGTCCTGGGTGTACACTACATTGTTTATTGAACAGTGACTTGGCAGAGTGTTATACCATGTGAACCCATAGATCAGCATGCTGATTAGCTTTTAAAATATGGTTTTGACAGAACAAATATCTGTTGTAAGAGGTTTAGGGTATACAACTCTAGCAAAACTATCTTTTACACTGAAATATTCTGTTCAAGTTTATATTTTTGGAACAGAATATGCAAATGTGTTAAATATACATTGAATATACATTTTTTTTAAATTTTAAGAATAACAACTGATATTTAGTTTTATCCCATTGTATCTTTCTCCAGTAGATTTATTGTCATTATATTTTTTTTTAATTCTATAGTAGTAGTATAACTTCTAATTGAATTGTCTTCCTTTTAAAATCAAATGTCTAAATGAAGTTTTTTTGATTCTACACAATCTTTTACTACTAAAAGTAATATCAGTACCACCAAAAAACATTTATTTAAGCAGCAGTTTCAGTTTCCAAAAAGTTGATTAACTTTAAAATAAGCTGTGCCTCTTATACATTGATTTTATTGACTCATTTTTATATTTATGTATACCTTGTAATAAAGTGGTCTTTATTTTACAATATTAGAATCATTTGGCTTTTTTTTTTAAATTGTAAGTAGTCTGTGCTAAATACTTTTTCGTTCAAATTACTTTTATATGGGGAAATGATATTTCTGACATTTCTTTGCTCAGCAAAAACAAATCAGGATTTGAACTCAAGCCCCCTTGACACTGGTTTATGCCAGATATCCTGCATTTCATGCAGTTTGTAGGCCAAATTTGAAACTTACAGTGTGCCCCAGTGCAGGTAGAAAGAGGAAACCATGTCACATTACTATTTGCTGTTCAACAGAGCTAGGAAGCACTTCAGCTGGGTTTCAGTCCAATTCTTTAGCTAGAGGATTGGAGTCTCTCTGGCTAACACTCAAATGAAGTCTGATATTTTTTTTTTAAAAAAGCTGTATGGATGTCTTTAAGCTATATAACTTACCCAAGTCCAATTGACATATTTACCAGGTACTGGTACTAAACAAAATGGCTGCTTTTACCCCAGCAACCCTTAGATTTAGTTATTCTAAAATTGTACAAATTTCATTCTTTTCCTTCTGTCACTAAAAACTTCTTACAAACAGTTTGTTTAGCTACTTGCTTTGTAACAATATTTGTCTTTGAGCAAGTCTCTGTCTAAACTATCAGCAATGTGACCTAAAAATAGGATAGGTCATAAGACCAGTGACCTGTACTGTACTAGCAAGTTAGTCCAGTGGTACTTTGTGGTCCCAATTATATTATCTAGGCTAATAACTATAGCCTCTAGATGTATAATACTACCGAGACAAACAAATAATAATTCTGAGATTTCAGTTACAACAACAAAAAAGGAGTTTATTTACAAACAAAAAGAAAAGATCATGAAAAATATAAATTGCAATAAAGGCTCACCAAAAGAAAATGACATAATGAAACTAAGCAAAGTAGCAAGACAGTTTCAGGTCAATATAATGAGAGGACCACCATCATAGAGGCACAATAATGTCTTATGCCGAAAAAACAAAAAGATGGTTTATAATAATACCATACATGCATTAACAATGAAATAACGTCATTCATGAGACATTTTATGTCAAAAACCAAAG
Source organism: Biomphalaria glabrata (assembly GCF_947242115.1). Classification (NCBI taxonomy): domain Eukaryota; kingdom Metazoa; phylum Mollusca; class Gastropoda; family Planorbidae; genus Biomphalaria; species Biomphalaria glabrata. The sequence continues at coordinate 43,949,830 of NC_074719.1, forward strand.
CGAGGGTTTACATTAGTTTACAATAATATCATACATACATTAACTATGAAATGACGTCATTCTTGAGACACACTACTGTCTCGTATCTAAACAAAATATGTCTTTCAAAAAAAAACATACAGAAGAGGATAAGAGACTAAGTAGACCTATACCATTTACATAAATCAATTTAGTACTAACAAATTGATAAAATCTACTTAGCTCATTATCGAAATACTCTTCCCACAACAGCGGCACACTCCTCTTGAGTAACACAACAATAGTACAACACAAGGATGAGTTAAACAGTATATAGATTTAATTCAAAATACACTGGTCAGTTGAAAGGCTCAAGAGAGAGTGGCGATCGTAAACAATTGACAGGGACTTAAATCAAGTCATAAAGGGGGCTAACTCTAATAAAAAAATAAAGGTAGCCACCCTTATTGTCCCTCTTGTCACACCTCTCCCCTTAAAAATGCTCTTGTGGGGAAATTATATGATGCACAAGGCATTCAAATTGTTTACAAAGAATACAGTTTTTTCAAAACCCAAAAATTACATCAGCTCAATATTATCGTCCTTTGTCTATACAACACTTCTAATCCAAAGGAGAGGAAAAAGTCTGAGTAACATTATCTACAATACAAAAGTATCAGTAGACTGATTGTCTTCTACTGTATAATGTTATCTACACTCTTGACAGAGCGTCAGCAACTACATTCTCTTTCCCTTTTACATGTACAATATTTAGATCAAACGGTTGGAGAGTCAAACTCCATCTCAGGATCCGTTGATTCTTCCCCCTCATTTGGTTAATGAAAGTTAGGGGGTTATGATCTGTGTATACTGTTACAGGATACAGATTACTATTTACATAGTAGCTGAAATGAAGAACTGTTAAAACAAGACCCAGTGCTTCCTTTTCTACCACGCTATAGTGCATCTGATGCGACTTAAATTTTTGGGAAAAGAATGATATTGGGTGTTCATTGCCAGTTTCATCGGTTTGGGTCAAGACCGCACCCACCCCAGAGTCACATGCATCAACATGCAAAATGAGAGGTTTAGAATGGTCAATTGCTTTTAAAACTGGGGCTGTACTGAGAACACATTTCAGCTCTTCAAAAGCTCTTTGAGCAGAAGTGTTCCACTGAAATTTCCTTTTCCCTTTTAGGAGGTCAGTTAATGGGACAGCTATAACTGAATAATTACAACAAAGCTTACGATAGTATCCTGTCATACCTAAAAACCTTCTGACTTCCTTTAAAGATTTAGGTACAGGGTACTCTTGAATGGCTTCCACTTTAGCCTGAATAGGTTTAACTTTCCCGTTACCCACAATGTAGCCTAAATATTGTATTTCTGCTCTACAGAAATCACATTTGTTAAGGTTAATAGTAAGATTAGAGTTCTTCAGCTTTTGAAATAAAGTCCTTAGACAAGCCAGATGAGCTTCAAAGTCATTATGGTATATGACTAAATCATCAAGATAGGCTGAACAGTTTGGGATGTCGGCAATAACTTTGTTCATCAACCTCTGGAAAGTAGCTGGAGCGTTTTTCATACCAAAAGGCATAACTTTGTACTGATATAGGCCATCTGAAGTGCAAAAGGCAGAAACTTGTTTCGCCTCCTCCGATAAAGGAACTTGCCAATACCCAGACAAGAGATCGACTTTTGTTACATAGGTGGCCTGTCCAACTCGATCAATTAAGTCATCAATGCGGGGAATTGGAAATGCATCTGCTTTGGTCACTAGATTCACCTTTCTATAGTCAGTACAGAATCTATATGTACCATCAGGTTTAGGTACCAACACGCATGGTGAGCTCCATGGGCTTTCACTTCTTTCTATAATGTTATTTTCCAGCATATAGTTTATCTCAGAAGCTAGGAATTGAGATTGGGCGAGAGGAAGTCTGTAAGGGTGTTGCTTCACAGGAGTTGCATCCCCTACATTAACTTCATGTATCACTAAGTTTGTCTGCTTTGGCACATCAGAAAACAGCTGCGGGTACGCTTCGATTAAATCACTGATTGCTTCCCTTTCTCGTTGACTAAGATGTTCTAACTTTTCTGACAACTTACACAGGGCTTCAGAATTTTTTATCTTAACTGTAGGGATTTCTTTGTCGAGAACGGTATCCACGTATACCTGGTTCTCTTTTCCCATGGGGACTGAACTCTTTACAATAGCTAGTGCAGTTGCCTGATCTGAGGATCTTTCGTGAAATTTCTTTAACCTGTTTATGTGACAACGAATTTTTCCTTTTCTCTTTCCAGGGACATGTATGGTGTAGTTGACATCACTTTCCTTGCCCACTACCTCGTATGGCCCCTCATACCTTTTCTGAAGGGCATCACCTTCCGTTGCCGTTTCCACTAATACTTTGTCACCTATTTTAAACTGTCTTTGTTTGGACTTCTTGTCATAGATAGATTTGGATTTATTTTGGCTTTCTCTAAGATTGCTATAAGCAAAGTCATTAATTCTAAAAAGTTTGTCCCTTAGATTTCTAACATATACCCTCAAGTCTTTCGTTTCCTCTTGAGTTGGTATCCAGTTTTCTTTAATTATATTCAATGGACTTCGTACTGTGTGCCCAAACACAAGTTCAAATGGACTGAACCCTGTCGATTCTTGCTGGGCATCGCGTAGAGCAAACAGTAAGAAGTTAATGTTTTCATCCCAAGTGTTTGTCTCGGTCTCAGCGTACGTTCTCACCATGTTTTTCAGTGTTTGGTGAAAGCGTTCGATGGCACCCTGGCTTTCGGGATGATATGCCGTTGAAACCGAGTGTTCAATTCCCATCTGACGAAGTGCCTGTTGGAAGATGTCTGACATAAAATTGCTGCCTTGATCGGTCTGTATAACCTTTGGCAACCCGAACGTTGTGATAAATTTTGACAATGCTGTCACAATGGTTGTTGCCTTGATGTTTCTCAAAGGTACTGCCTCTGGATAGCGCGTAGTCTTGCACATTATGGTAAGAAGGTACTGGTTCCCTCGTTTTGACCTTGGCAATGGACCAACACAGTCCATAAGGATGTGTGAAAATGGTTCTTTTGGTGTTATATTCTCTTGAAGAGGCGCTTTTGGAGGCGATTGATTAGGCTTTCCCGTGATTTGGCAGGCATGACATGATCTGCAGTACTCAGCTATTTCTCTGTTAATGCCTGGCCAGTAGAAATGTTTGTATATGCGTCGCCGTGTTTTGTCAATCCCTAAGTGTCCGGACATAGGGATGTCATGACCAAGCCTTAATATTTCAGACCGGAACACATTAGGTATTACAATTTTAAGGGTCTGTTCGTCAGTGCTGCCATTAAGTGATGATTTTTCTGTCCACTTTCTAACAAGAATGTCATTATGCATGGCATATTGTTGGCCTATTTTTGTATCGCCACCTTGTAGCTTGTGGATGATGTTGGCTATTTCCATGTCATTCATCTGGCTATCACGAAGGTCAGCTATTGACGGTATGCCGTTTTGAAATGGATTACAGAAAAAGTCAACTGAAAGTTTAGGTTTCTCATCTATCTGGTCAGTATCTTTCTTATCATTTCTTTGTTCTCGGATTAGTTTTTGTTGCCTGGTTTCTACTTGTTGTATCGTTTCTTGTACTACATTTGTATTTTCATGACATCGGTTTAGTTGTTCCATATCCTCTACTTCTACTTGTCTCGGCCACCAGCTATAAGTTTCTTTCCATTTGTTAATTTGAGACTCTGTTGGAAAACCAATGTTAGGAACATTTCCTATCAGCAGTTCAAATGGTCCTTCATCCACCACTATTACTTCCACCATTTCGTTGAAGTATGGGGAGTTGATATGTACTTTGGCTGTCGGATACTCTTTAATGTGGCCACCAAAACCTTGAACTCTGCAACGTTTCCTACAATATTGATTAGGATTCACCAACTTTGCCAACACCACACATTTTGTGGCCCCTGTATCTCTTAGGGCTGCCTGGATGTAATGGCCATTCACGATTGCAGGGCTGACATATGGTGACAGGTTGTTATCTAGCCCGCCTACATAAGCCACTACTTCCTTTTTCTTATACATTCTTCTGCCTGTGTCTCTACATTGTTTCGCCACGTGTCCAAATCTACCACATGTATAGCATCTTGTACTCTGTCTTGAATCTGTTGTACTAGATTCTGTAAATTTGGATTCCGTTGTGGCAAACAATGCACTTGCTTGATCCACAGGAGCTTTTTGCAAACTTTCGCCAGGATGAGCAGCAACGTATCTTTGGCATAGGTACAGGACTTCGTCCACATGTCTGGGCTTTCTTTCTTGGAGGAATGCAAAGAGATTTTCCCCAGCCGACGAAATTATTTTATCTACTATGATGAACTGTTTCAAGTTCTCGAAAGATTCCTCAATGCCTGAGGACTGAAACCATTTCTCGAAAGTAGCTTTCACCTCGCCGACAAATTGTTTCATGTTGCCGTCGTTCGGTGGTTTCAGAGCGTGGAATTTACTTCTATAGTCGTCCTCACTGCATTGGTAAAACTCTAGTAGAGTCTTTTTCAGCAAGGTGTAATCTCCAACGTCCTTGTCATTCAGCACCTGCAGCGCATCTAGTGCTCTTCCACCCACTAGGCTGAGGAGTTCTCTGGCCCATTCTTTCTGGGATTCGCCTTCCAGCCTCATCAGCATTTCAAACCTATGGATGAATGAATCCATTCTGTCTGTCCCTTCAACAAACTTCTGCATTTTTGTGCGCCTTGTATTTCTGATGTTGGGTTCGTCGTTGGCTTCAGCTGTTTTGGACTCCTTTGCAATTCGTGCCTTAGATTCGTGTTCCTCCATCTTGATTTTTGCTGTCACCTGCAGTTCCTCCATTTTTCTTTTGAACTGTGTTTCTTCTTCCTGCATTCTGAACTTTTCTCTTCTCTCCTCTGCTCTTGCGTCCCTTTCTTCATTTTGCCGGATAGCTCTGGCAACCCATTCTTCAAGTTCTTCTTTCTGGTAACCTAATTTCTTTCCTGTCTCGTACAAGTCCAGAAGTTCACTTTGTTTTACAGACATTTTTAGGATTTAGAAACCTGAATATAATACTAGTACAGAAGAAAACAAAAAATAATGAAATCACAATTCAGAATTTTACAGTATACAATCAAAAATTACTACAATGAAAAAAAAACTATACTGTCCTTGTAATATCTCAGTAGGGTTCAAGGGTAGACGCACTGGTCTTTACGAAAACAAACAAACTATTTCACCCTGTTCACGAGCCCCCATGTGACCTAAAAATAGGATAGGTCATAAGACCAGTGACCTGTACTGTACTAGCAAGTTAGTCCAGTGGTACTTTGTGGTCCCAATTATATTATCTAGGCTAATAACTATAGCCTCTAGATGTATAATACTACCGAGACAAACAAATAATAATTCTGAGATTTCAGTTACAACAACAAAAAAGGAGTTTATTTACAAACAAAAAGAAAAGATCATGAAAAATATAAATTGCAATAAAGGCTCACCAAAAGAAAATGACATAATGAAACTAAGCAAAGTAGCAAGACAGTTTCAGGTCAATATAATGAGAGGACCACCATCATAGAGGCACAATAATGTCTTATGCCGAAAAAACAAAAAGATGGTTTATAATAATACCATACATGCATTAACAATGAAATAACGTCATTCATGAGACATTTTATGTCAAAAACCAAAGCGAGGGTTTACATTAGTTTACAATAATATCATACATACATTAACTATGAAATGACGTCATTCTTGAGACACACTACTGTCTCGTATCTAAACAAAATATGTCTTTCAAAAAAAAACATACAGAAGAGGATAAGAGACTAAGTAGACCTATACCATTTACATAAATCAATTTAGTACTAACAAATTGATAAAATCTACTTAGCTCATTATCGAAATACTCTTCCCACAACAGCGGCACACTCCTCTTGAGTAACACAACAATAGTACAACACAAGGATGAGTTAAACAGTATATAGATTTAATTCAAAATACACTGGTCAGTTGAAAGGCTCAAGAGAGAGTGGCGATCGTAAACAATTGACAGGGACTTAAATCAAGTCATAAAGGGGGCTAACTCTAATAAAAAAATAAAGGTAGCCACCCTTATTGTCCCTCTTGTCACAAGCAAATCTCAAACTTTGATCTGATTCTATGGCGAAGGATCATCTCATTTCCCAGACATCAGCTATGGTTGGAATGGTGCCCCCCACTCAGCAGTTCCCCCCTCTCTATGCAGCTATTTGAAGGAATGGCAAATGCCAATACAGTTGAGATCGCAGGCTCTGTAAGGGAGTAGCACTGTATGCTTCAAACTGTCTCAGAGTTGCTAGCTTCTGATTTCATGTATGTATATACTGGTAATAGAGTGCTTATATCCATATCACTACTAACAATTCCAACCTTATGGAACCAGGTCTAATTAGCTTAACACATGTTTAAATAATTTTTCAAAAGCTTGTTTTAGAATTGATATGATGAATCAACTATATTGTAAGGCTATGTGACTGCAGCTTCACAAAGAAAAACATAAATCTCAACTTTGTTCTAATACAATAATAAGCTGCTTATAAAATAAATATATCAATGAAAAACTGCAACATGAAGAATCTTGATCTTTGTATCCCTTTGGGTATCAGGTCTTTTAAATTTGTAGTAAAGAGAATTTGTAGCACAATATTTGGCTAAACAAATTGGTATCATAACTGTTTCAAAAGGACATAACTCATAACTTAAAAGTAAAACAACCTCATGGATAAATAATATGTATACAAGTCTTTTTATATTTATATATGTATCATCGAGGTTTGGTCTGCATAATTCATGTTACTGAATTCATATTTTCAGATAACTATTAATGTATTTGAAACTTAATAGTAAAGGGAAGTAACTGCAGCAGGTCATTGTGATGGCCTCAATACACCTTGAAATGCACAGCAATTACTTGATGAACATGAAGAATTTTAATCAGAGATGAAATGGAAAATTATTAAAAAGATATGATAGGCAGCGCTATTAAGATTTAGTCAGTGATTATCCTCTATAGTACAAACTCTGAGTCAACTAATCTAATTTGACCTCAATATTCAATCATTTCAAAGATGAAGTGAATGACAAACTAAAAATGGAAGCTTTCTGATGTAGAGCGAATTTTAAAAAAATATATAGAAGTTTAACTTCCCTTTCCAGACTTTGCAATCTGTAGGGCAGTTGATATAAAGCTCATCTGTTGTCTGTGTCCCATGGTCAATGGGTGTGTCAGGTGGCCAGCACAATGACCAACTCCCTTTACAAATGTTAGGAACCCATTAGAGCTGGGTGAACTTAAAGGTGCCTAATAGCCCTAAAATTCAAAATCCTAGTCTTCAAACCCTGGACCCATGTTTGGAATCCAAATTCAAGTACTATACCCCTCAGCCACCACACCTCCAAGTGAATTCTATAGAAGCTTTAAACTGTTTGCTCCACTTTACTTCTACAACTAAAGCAAAAGATAATTCTGTATTGTTAGGGACAGGGGTGGTCTCAATGCTGTCTTGTTAGGGACAGGGGTGGTCTCAATGCTGTCTTGTTAGGGACAGGGGTGGTCTCAATGCTGTCTTGTTAGGGACAGGGGTGGTCTCAATGCTGTCTTCAATGATTTAAGAAAATATTAGTATTATATTAACGTGGTGGGGGCCCAAGGTCATGTCTAGCCTGGGCTAACAAGAAGTTACAGTTGCCAGAAGGTAATGCTACTGGGTGGGTTGTATCTGTGCACCTCAGTCTGTGACCAAGTGGCTTGAGTCATCTAAGCAACCAGACAACTCAACTAAACTAATCTAGCGAATTAAAAGAAATCAAGAAACATAGAGAATAAATTTTAAAAAATGAGACTTTAATTTAAATGACTAAAGCAGCAGTTACAAAACACTGCAGCTAAAAAAAAACACAAGGACAAGATCTAGTACATAAACATTAGAAGTGGCCATTACGACAGCACTGAGCTGAGCGGGGCTTGGCCATATTTTTAAAAACATATTGTCAATTATTTTGACAGTTGTTCCAATTAGAAAAAATAATGTAACATATATTGCTAAAAAATTAAATAATAGATTTACACATAGTAAAATTTAAAAAAAGAAAAATAGTTCTGAAACTTATAGGCAGTCACAGGTACAGAATAATTGAAACTGACATACCGACCACTGGTCAACAGTACAGGAAACAGCATTGCACTAACCCATATAATAATAGGGGTAAGTACAAGTATACAGCTTAGCACTAGCCTACAAATGTAGTAAAATAAAAATACATAAAAATAGCTCTGGGAGAGCCAGATAAGAAAAAATGTTTGCATGACCTGTTAATAAAGTCTAGGTCTATTGTTGGTTTTACATGTGTTCCATCAGAAATAGAGATTACATCCTAGCCCTAACCTCCAACAGGACAGTGAGTGTTAACACCAGAGACTATGGAGATGACAAAGTGGATACCCCATGATCACCATTAGATAAGACAAAGTGAATTAGTATTTTAAAGTTTAAATAGACTAAGGGGATGAGCTCAATGCTTTAGTAAAGTCTGTCAATACCAAATAGTAAATATTAATAGACTCTTTATTTATGGAACATTTTATTTTTTACTGTTAAGGTGAGTGTAACTACATTTCTCATCTATGATGCCCTTAGAAGAAACCTCAAAACTGCATTTAAAGCAAAACAGCAAAGCTTTCATTTTAATAGCAGCATAGTAAATGTTAACAGTTTTATTTTAAATGTAATAATATAACAGTATTTTAGTAGAGCTAAATAATGTCAAGTCACTATTTACACTATAAAGAGCATAGAACAAATTGTGCAAAGGATGTGACACAAATGAACATTAATATGATAGCACACAAAAGCAGGGGAGATAGTAAATTGAATTAACCATAATGTAGCAAGGCTTTGGTGTTGTGACTCTATAGAATATCCAAGGTTAACTCAAGACATGTATAGTGTTTACAACATTTTTGGTAGATGACTCAGAAGTGATGTTCTTCATTAGTATTCATGAATAAACATACATATACAAGTTTGCTTAATACAATAATAATAATGATACTATACCCTAGAACTTCCCTCCTCCAAAAACAAAAAATATAAAAATATTGAACTGAAACAAGAAGATTGAGGGGGAAAAAAAAGGAATATTTTTAAAAAAAAATGAACAAATGACTGGACTGATTGTCAAGATATACCTAAATATAGAACAAGATACAAGTCAATTATGGTAATTCCAACTAATTAGTGCTTACAAAGTACATCACTTGACTAGTTGTACCTGGTATTAGAAATGATTGTTCTATTTATTGTATCTGTTAGTTTTCCTAACTTCAGGACAACTTCTAGTAATGTAACCATCTTGTGAGGTTGGGTTACAGGGTTCAGGATGTTAAAAATGTGTCGCCACTCTAGTAGGTGAGCATGGGTACTCAACTTGAGGTTGAGAGGATTCTTGTTTCCTACTGGGTCCTGTATTGCAGCTTGGTCACTAAGATTGTCTTGAGAAGGTCTGGTTTTGAAGTAGCATTAGGGAAATGTTCATTTCTTTCAGACGCAGTAGGAATGTAAAAACATCTTCAAATCAAAAGATAATGGCAGGTTCCCTTAGAGCACAAGGAAGGCTCTAAATGATGGTAGAAAAGGAAACAAATCTCTAATGTATCTACTGTGTCTGTGTTTTTGCCTCTAGGAATTGTTTTCCTTCTCAAGATGTTCACTGTAAAGAGAACAAAAATTGATCAAAACATTTTCATAGTCAGTGAAACACAAAACTTGGCAAAGCTTTTCTTGGGGGTTTAGTAGAAAGAAAATATAAAGAGATAAACACAGCATTGCTTACCATTTTATTCCCTATTCTTGATTTTGGTTTACATTTCCTCTTCATGTTGGTCTACATCTTCATCATGTTGGTCTACATCTTCATCATGTTGGTCTACATCTTCATGCTGGTCTACATCTTCATGTTGGTCTACCTTTTCATCATGTTGGTCTAAATAAGAATAAGAAAATAAATAAGAAAAACTTTTGCCTTGAAAAGGAAAAAAAAAATAAAAATTCTTATGTTGCTTTTATTTTCATGTTCAGTAAAACTATTATGATGATGCAGCTTTGACTTTATGTTTGAACTTAGTATTTTATGAATTAACTTTAAAGAAAAAAAACAACACCCAAGACATCTATTACAGCAGCAAAGAATAACTACCCAAATGAAGTGAAAAAATATGTAAGGTTTATTAAGCCATTAAAGTCTAAGGAATGTATTGGAGATTTTCAATTATGCCAAAAACCTAGAAATACCTAGCTATTTAGTGTATCTGGTGTACAGAATACAGAAAGCTTTAATATTTAGAGTGAAAATTCTGCTATAGAAGTTTGTGCATTTCTAGATAAATAAAATCACAACTTTCTAAGTTCTTTTGCTTGTAGTCCAAACTAACTTGTTTTGTTTAGTTGGCAATAGCAATCTTTCCAAAGAGCTGCAGAGACTTTTTAGATTGTTTCCAAATAGCCGCAGAGACTGTTTAGATTGTTTTAAAATTTCTAGGTTTGTTCTTTTTATTTTTACTTTTATTTGATCTCACTTTATATTGCCTCAGCCAATCTCTATATTGTTTGCTCTTCTTTTTCTATCCTTATGTATTGTATTTCTTTTAGAATGTACTTAAAAATAATAAAGTAAGCAAAGAACAGATTATCAAGTTTAAAATTCAAACAAATAAAAATTCAATCTGATTACAATTATCCTCAGGATTACCACTATAGCAATGACAATATAGATGCAAACAGGAACAACATTCACACACAAAACATACAAACACACAGTCTTACACAGCCAGTGCTTAATGAACTAAGTTTCTTAGCAATGTGACAAATGACCATAAAACACCTGACAGAAAGAGGAGTTAAAGAGTTATAAACTCTTTCTGTTATAGCCTTAATGAAGAGGAGGCGACCACTTTATCCAGACCTGATGTAACTGGTTTAGTGGCTGCAGATTGTCTTCAAGAATGCATAAATGAGATCAGATAATGTTTCAACATTACTTACATGTACACTGCACTTGCTTGATAACTTGTCAAATGTTTGACATGTTTTGAATGTTCCTTGAGACCAAATGTCCAGCAGAATAAATGGCATCAGGCAAGAAATAAGCATCAAGATGACCACACAAGTCCAGCGCACATATCACATGACCAGGCAGCCATCCATTCTTATGAGAAGACAAAGTCTTAGTGTAGTGACCTCTCTTGCTTGAATTTGTTCTTGTAACTTGTTGCACAAAATAATAGAGAACTGAAATGACTTCAACAAAAAATTACGAAAATCTAGGAGAAAAAAAATGCTAAGTAGAGGAAAAGTGACAATTATAATACACATTTTTTTAAATTTTTATTTCATGTCTGTTCTCAGCAATTCTATAGAATTTGAAGAGTTAGAGAATGAATAAGATGATAATTCCCCTCTCCCTTTTCAAGTTAGTTGTTAGTAACACCAGGTTAGTAGCAACAAAATCATGTAGAAATAGACATGGCTTTATTTAATTTAGTCTGACTGTTGTTGACTTGTAGCACCAAACTGCTGGTAGGCCACTAAACTGTTGAAGGCATAATATATCTTAGCTACTAAGAACTTGAACAACTGAACGAAACTAAATATAACATTTATAATACTTGTGATCACATGAAATAAATGTAGTAGACTTAAGTCATAAAATGTCTTACAATCTAACTCACTACAATAACACAACCTTTCAGTCTTACATTCTGGAGTCGTCTCCCCTAACTAAGACCCAGTGACGACAATGCCACTTTTGCATCATTCACATCCAATCGCTTACTTCTTTCCACAGTCACCATAAACACACACACACACACACTCCATAACACTCCTACTTGTCCAACATTCTTTCACTGAATCAAGCCCCAAGCATCTTACTTGTCCATATGTTAGACTTTGCAATGACCATGTTTTTAATCATACTAGTTACATTTAGCAGACACTCTGGCACATATTGGAAATAATAGTGCAAATATTATGACTAATCAAGCTTTAAAAAAACTCTAAATTAGATTCTTATTTCTGTACCTTGATATCTGGCAACAAAAACAACTGATACATTTGAACCTAAGGAAGAACAAAAAGAATCTGAGATATAAAGTTGTGTAACAACTTGAAAGAGTTCAAGGTAACAAAACTTAATACATAGATATAAATTGCAGGACTACACATTTGTAAAAACACTGCAGATTATATATAATATATAATAACCATAATCATATATATATATTTGTTTATTTATAACGGTTATCAAAACTAACATAATATAATATAATATAAAGAGAGAGAGAGAGTTGAATGACTACTTGATGTGCCCCAACAGTTAATAGGACACTTGAGGTGCCACATAAGTTAAAAGGACAAGCAGTTGTTAGGACACTTGTGGTGCCCCAACAACTGATAGGACACACATGAGGTGAACAACAGTTGGTATGATGGATGAGGTGCCCAACAATTGATAGGACACTTAGAGTGCCCCAACAATAAGACCATTGAGTTGTTAGGATGAATGAGATGCCCCATGATAGGATACTTTAGGTACACCAACAGTTAATAGGAGACTTGTGGTGACCTAACAGTTGGTAGGAAAGAAGAGGTGCCTTACAAACTGATAGGATACTTGAAGTGCCCTACCAAACAATAGGACAAGAGGTGCCCTACAAATTGATAGGACACTAGAGGTGCTCTACCAATTGATAGGATACTTGAGGTGCCCTACCAATTGATAGGATATTGAGGTTGCCCAACAGTTATAAGGACATTTGAGGTGCCTAAGAAGTGTTGAAACACTTGTGGTGCCCCAACAGCTCATTGGACAAACTTGAGGTGGACAACAGTTGGTATGATCGATGAGGTGCCTAACAATTGATAGGACACTTGGAGTGCCCAAACAATTGATAGAACACTTGGAGTGCCCAAAAATAAGATTATTTAAGTGCCCAACAGTTGTTAGGATAAATGAGATGCCCCAACAAATGATACGACATTTGATATGCTTCAACAATAGATACGATACCTAAGGATTGCAATTGTAAATTTTGACACAGGCAGACAGTACATTTGTGTATATTATATAACATTTGTGTATATTATATATCTCATTAGTAAATAGTATGTAAACACTCGTAGACAGTTGAAGGATGAAAAAGGTGCCCCAAAAATCGACCAGACACTTCAGGTGCATCAATAATTAATTAGTAAATAGTATATTGAAGTTGGACAGTGATTGTAAATTTTGACACAGGCAGGCAATATTTTTATGCCAATGTATATTATATACCTCATCAAGTAATAGTCACTAATTTTGTGCAGTACAAGTATATATATTGCATTGAAGTTGAACTGCAATTGTAAATTTTGACACAGGCAGACAGTACATTTGTGTATATTATATAACATTTGTGTATATTATATATCTCATTAGTAAATAGTATGTAAACACTCGTAGACAGTTGAAGGATGAAAAAGGTGCCCCAAAAATCAACCAGACACTTCAGGTGCATCAATAATTAATTAGTAAATAGTATATTGAAGTTGGACAGTGATTGTAAATTTTGACACAGGCAGGCAATATTTTTATGCCAATGTATATTATATACCTCATCAAGTAATAGTCACTAATTTTGTGCAGTACAAGTATATATATTGCATTGAAGTTGAACTGCAATTGTAAATTTTGACACAGGCAGACAGTACATTTGTGTATATTATATATCTCATTAGTAAATAGTATGTAAACACTCGTAGACAGTTGAAGGATGAAAAAGGTGCCCCAAAAATCGACCAGACACTTCAGGTGCATCAATAATTAATTAGTAAATAGTATATTGAAGTTGGACAGTGATTGTAAATTTTGACACAGGCAGGCAATATTTTTATGCCAATGTATATTATATACCTCATCAAGTAATAGTCACTAATTTTGTGCAGTACAAGTATATATATTGCATTGAAGTTGAACTGCAATTGTAAATTTTGACACAGGCAGACAGTACATTTGTGTATATTATATAACATTTGTGTATATTATATATCTCATTAGTAAATAGTATGTAAACACTCGTAGACAGTTGAAGGATGAAAAAGGTGCCCCAAAAATCAACCAGACACTTCAGGTGCATCAATAATTAATTAGTAAATAGTATATTGAAGTTGGACAGTGATTGTAAATTTTGACACAGGCAGGCAATATTTTTATGCCAATGTATATTATATACCTCATCAAGTAATAGTCACTAATTTTGTGCAGTACAAGTATATATATTGCATTGAAGTTGAACTGCAATTGTAAATTTTGACACAGGCAGACAGTACATTTGTGTATATTATATATCTCATTAGTAAATAGTATGTAAACACTCGTAGACAGTTGAAGGATGAAAAAGGTGCCCCAAAAATCGACCAGACACTTCAGGTGCATCAATAATTAATTAGTAAATAGTATATTGAAGTTGGACAGTGATTGTAAATTTTGACACAGGCAGGCAATATTTTTATGCCAATGTATATTATATACCTCATCAAGTAATAGTCACTAATTTTGTGCAGTACAAGTATATATATTGCATTGAAGTTGAACTGCAATTGTAAATTTTGACACAGGCAGACAGTACATTTGTGTATATTATATATCTCATTAGTAAATAGTATGTAAACACTCGTAGACAGTTGAAGGATGAAAAAGGTGCCCCAAAAAATCGACCAGACACTTCAGGTGCACCAACAATTAATTAGTAAATGGTATATTGAAGTTGGACAGTGATTGTAAATTTTGACACAGGCAGGCAATATTTTTATGCCAATGTATATTATATATCTCATCAAGTAATAGTCAGTAATTTTGTGCAGTACAAGTATATATATTGCATTGAATTTGTGTATATTATATATCTCATTAGTAAATAGTATGTAAACACTCGTAGACAGTTGAAGGATGAAAAAGGTGCCCCAAAAATAGTACATTGAAGTTGGACAAGGATTGTAAATTTTGACACAGGCAGACAATATTTTTATGCCAATGTATATTATATATCTCATCAAGTAAAGTAATAGTCACTAATTTTGTGCAGTACAAGTATATATATTGCATTGAAGCTGAACTTTAATTGTAAATTTTGACACAGGCAGACATTAAATTTGTGTATATCATATATCTCATTAGTAAATAGCATGTAAACACTAGTAGACAGTTGAAGGATGAAAAAGGTGCCCCAAAATATTCGACCAGACACTTCAGGTGCACCAATAATTAATTAGTAAATGGTATATTGAAGTTGGACAGTGATTGTAAATTTTGACACAGGCAGGCAATATTTTTATGCCAATGTATATTATATACCTCATCAAGTAATAGTCACTAATTTTGTGCAGTACAAGTATATATATTGCATTGAAGTTGAACTGCAATTGTAAATTTTGACACAGGCAGACAGTACATTTGTGTATATTATATATCTCATTAGTAAATAGTATGTAAACACTCGTAGACAGTTGAAGGATGAAAAAGGTGCCCCAAAAATCGACCAGACACTTCAGGTGCACCAATAATTAATTTTGTGCAGTACAAGTATATATATTGCATTGAAGTTGGACAGTAATTGTAAATTTGGACACAGGCAGTAATTTTGTGCTGTTGTATATTATATATCTCAAGTAACAGTCAGTAATTTTGTGCAATAAAAATATATATATTTATATATACATTCTATTGAAGTTGGACAGTGAAAAGATTAAGAAGCACTCTTCAAAGTGATGAGCTATATCAGTGCTAGTATTCAATGACATTACAGGAAGATCATCAGTATTGAAATATATTACTGATAATTTTGATTTTCATTTTTAATTTATATGTTCTATATTTAGAAATCTGTTGACAGTAGTGTTCTTGTCAAAATTTGGTATCACTGATATTGTGTCCTTGTTAAATTTTGTCTTTTTTCAATGTGTAAAAAAAATATATATATATATGATCAGAAATTAAGGTTTTAGAGGTCGCAGATTTAACACTAGTAGATTTTTGTGTTTAGACTATTGTTTATTTTAATGTTGACATTGTATTAATATTGTGCACAATTTCTTGGGGTCTTTAAGTCATTGTTATTGATATTTGTAAGTATATGTAGTATTTCTTGAAAAGTTTCTCTGTTTGTCTTTTTCCTGCTGTGCTTGTTTGTTTTTATATATAGACCAAATCTTGCTTTTGGAACAGGATGTGCTTTAGGGTAAGAGAGTGAGGTCAATCAATGTGTTGCTCGAATCCTCCTCAATTTAATCAAAGATTTCAGTGCAAGGACACTCATTCATCATCATATCATCATTTATATAATAGTAACATTTTGGTATAAATTTTGTTACATTTTTTTTACATTATAATATTTTATTAATTTTGTTTTCTCTTTGTTAGAACAATTATATGAAAAAATAATATATTGTAAAAACATAATAATTGATTATGACATTGATTATTAGATTGTTGACAATTTAGTGTGTTATGTTAATCACAACAGTATTGGCTTGATAATATTGTCAGTGATTGTAAACTATAAAAGATATTAGATATCATAATTATCTATAAAAGAGTACAGAATGCATTGGTACATTTGATAAGTATTAATTGATACATGGATGGATATATTGAACTAAAGAAAGTTGCTGACTTGTTTGGTCTTAAAGATGAAGAAAAGAAAAATGTTTTAACATAAATGGAAAGGAAAGAAAATGAAGTTGATATTGAAAGAGTTGGCGAGAGCACAAAGAGAAGAGAGAAGTGCAACTAGAAATGCTGAAAGAAATTAAAAGGAAGCAAAACCAGACAAAGAATCAGAAGTTCAAAAAAAAAAAAAAAACTGAAAAATAAAAGCTGCAACAAGGGAGAAACAAGGGAGACAAAACAGAAACTACCAAGCGTGAACATAAAGAGACTATCTATAGGCAAAAAATGAGGGACCTTAAAGAAACTGATGAAATAAATAGTTATTTTCAGACTATCTGTAAAACTTGCAATTACAATGAAGATACTTGTTCTAATATATTCATCTGTAAACTAAGTGGCAAGACTTTGAGTGTTATTAACACATTAATAGAAGAACAAAGAATGAAATGCATCCTGTTAAAAACAATATTATTGGAATCTAGATCACCAAAGAGAAATTTATCATCAACATCAAAGACAAGAATCTAATTCTCCAAAAATATAATGTACCAAGAAATAGATAAGGAATCGGAAATCAGAATAGGTAACAAAGTAATAATGTTAATATAAATAAAGTTCAAGCTACAGTATATAATATTGAAGCAGAGCTAGAATTTTTTCCAGCATATGTTCATGGTGTTTTAGTAAAATATACCAGTCTTTACAAATGATAAACATGTTACACAAGATACTATGACAGGTATAACTAAGAAAATATGACAGGCTTAACTAAGATAATATGACATGTAATACTAAGAAAATATGACAGGTAATACTATGAAAATATGACAGGTAAAACTAAGAAAAAATGACAGGAAAAACTAAGAAAATATGGAAGGCATAAAAAGAAAATATGACAGGTAAAACTAAGAAAAAATGACAGGTAAAAGTAAGAAAAAATGACAGGAAAAACTAAGAAAATAGGACAAGTATAACTAAGAAAATATCAAAGGCATAACAAAGAAAATATGAAAGGAATAACAAAGAAAATATGACATGTTAAACTAAGAAATTATGACAGGTAAAACTAAGAAAATATGACAGGTAAAACTAATTATGTCCCACCTTTTATTCAACTGAACCGAAATAACCGGTTATTTTACAAACTCATTCTTCTATGAGTTTTTTTTTAATGCCTTTTAACATTCCAAGTTATGATGATGCTTTATCCAAGGCATTGTAGCACGTGAAAAAAAGCAAAACAAGAAAAAGGATGTGCACTGCTGTGTTGTCTACAAATGCACACAGACATAACCAACTATTTCGTCTTGGATCAACAATTCAATTGATGACTATATTACTACATCTAGTCCTCAGCTAAAAATCCTCAATTTTTCAAAAATTAATACAATATCCTTTCCTATAATAACGAAGATGGTCATGGAGACCGATCTTCTTTGAAAAAAAAGTCCTCAACTACATCCTTTAAACATGAAGATGGCTGCAGAGCCCAGTCTTCACTTTTAAAATTCCTCCGTTAATCATTACTATGAACACGAAGATGGCTAAGGAGCCCAGTCTTCGCTTTTAAAATTCCTCCATTAATCATTCCTATAAACACGAAGATGGCTAAGGAGTCCAGTCTTCGCTTTTAAAATTCCTCCGTTAATCATTCCTATAAACACGAAGATGGCTAAGGAGTCCAGTCTTCGCTTTTAAAAGTCCTCCTTTAATCATTCCTATAAACACGAAGATGGCTAAAGAGTCCGGTCTTCGCTTTTGGAAAGTCCTAAGCTATACTTAGTAAAGTCATCAATTAAATGTGTTTTCTCCGCAACTATTTGGTTGGTCTGCAAGTGCAAATGTTGAGTAGTGTGAGTTGCATCACGAGCGGCGATATTTCCTTTGATGGACACGTTCATATGTTCATTGAGTGTGACTTAATTATTGTTACAAACGTTCAATCGGAATATAAATAAAGACGTCTAACACAGTTATACATCTGTACGAATTTCTTTTTTAAGCACTCAAAGAATGATTTCACTGGGAATTGCAAATACATTTTGATCACCACATTAAGTGCAGAGATCAAAGACCTGCTGATTATCACACATTTGTACACAAATGTTTGTAGATTACAATTCAATAAAGTTGTTACAAAACCTCACTAGTTACATCACTTCACAGTGTCTCAATGGATAAGAGATAAGCATGATACAAACGACAATCCCAACTGTTCCTGCACAATCATCATATATCTGATAGCTTATATTTTCATCCTTTTTTTTTAACTTTTGTTTTGCAAACGTGCATCAGTTGAATAGCTGGAGCCCAAAAAAAGTTTCATGCTCGCCTTTTTCACTGACAACCATCGCACTTGTTGACCGACCAATCATCAAGCTACACGGAGCATAACGGGACCACACGAAGGCATCAGGTTCAAACTAGTATTTGAAGGTGGTCTAACAAGTAGCCCGTTTGAGGGCTTTATCAGCCTCACAAACTTCGGCTCCAACTAATGTTGGAGGCTGAATCAGCTGCCGACTGACTCCTGTTTGGCCACTTGTTGACCGCTCGTTCATCAAGATTTGAACTGAGCGTAGCGTGCTTTCAACGAATACGTCGCGCTTTACTGTATTTGAAGGTGGTCTACAAGTAGACAGTTTGAGGGCTAACAGCCTCACAAACCTTCGGCCTCAACTAATGTTGAGAGGTTGACAGCATCAAAGCTTGCACTCAACTAATTATGTCCCAACTATTATTCAACTGAACCAAAAGAACCGGTTATTTTACAAACTCTTTCTTCTATGAGTTTTTTTTTTATGCCTTTTAACATTCCAAGTTATGATGATGCTTTGTCCAAGGCATTGTAGCACGTGAAAAAAAGCAAAACAAGAAAAAGGATGTGCACTGCTGGGTTGTCTACAAATGCACAGCCATAACCAACTATTTCGTCTTGGATCAACAATTCAATTGATGACTATATTACTACATCTAGTCCTCAGCTAAAAATCCTCAATTTTTCAAAAATTAATACAATATCCTTTCCTATAATAACGAAGATGGTCATGGAGACCGATCTTCTTTGAAAAAAAAGTCCTCAACTACATCCTTTAAACATGAAGATGGCTGCAGAGCCCAGTCTTCACTTTTAAAATTCCTCCGTTAATCATTCCTATGAACACGAAGATGGCTAAGGAGCCCAGTCTTCGCTTTTAAAATTCCTCCATTAATCATTCCTATAAACACGAAGATGGCTAAGGAGTCCAGTCTTCGCTTTTAAAATTCCTCCTTTAATCATTCCTATAAACACGAAGATGGCTAAGGAGTCCAGTCTTCGCTTTTAAAAGTCCTCCTTTAATCATTCCTATAAACACGAAGATGGCTAAAGAGTCCGGTCTTCGCTTTTGGAAAGTCCTAAGCTATACTTAGTAAAGTCATCAATTAAATGTGTTTTCTCCGCAACTATTTGGTTGGTCTGCAAGTGCAAATGTTGAGTAGTGTGAGTTGCATCACGAGCGGCGATATTTCCTTTGATGGACACGTTCATATGTTCATTGAGTGTGACTTAATTATTGTTACAAACGTTCAATCGGAATATAAATAAAGACGTCTAACACAGTTATACATCTGTACGAATTTCTTTTTTAAGCACTCAAAGAATAATTTCACTGGGAATTGCAAATACATTTTGATCACCACATTAAGTGCAGAGATCAAAGACCTGCTGATTATCACACATTTGTACACAAATGTTTGTAGATTACAATTCAATAAAGTTGTTACAAAACCTCACTAGTTACATCACTTCACAGTGTCTCAATGGATAAGAGATAAGCATGATACAAACGACAATCCCAACTGTTCCTGCACAATCATCATATATCTGATAGCTTATATTTTCATCCTTTTTTTTTAACTTTTGTTTTGCAAACGTGCATCAGTTGAATAGCTGGAGCCCAAAAAAAGTTTCATGCTCGCCTTTTTCACTGACAACCATCGCACTTGTTGACCGACCAATCATCAAGCTACACGGAGCATAACGGGACCACACGAAGGCATCAGGTTCAAACTAGTATTTGAAGGTGGTCTAACAAGTAGCCCGTTTGAGGGCTTTATCAGCCTCACAAACTTCGGCTCCAACTAATGTTGGAGGCTGAATCAGCTGCCGACTGACTCCTGTTTGGCCACTTGTTGACCGCTCGTTCATCAAGATTTGAACTGAGCGTAGCGTGCTTTCAACGAATACGTCGCGCTTTACTGTATTTGAAGGTGGTCTACAAGTAGACAGTTTGAGGGCTAACAGCCTCACAAACCTTCGGCCTCAACTAATGTTGAGAGGTTGACAGCATCAAAGCTTGCACTCAACTAATTATGTCCCAACTATTATTCAACTGAACCAAAAGAACCGGTTATTTTACAAACTCTTTCTTCTATGAGTTTTTTTTTTATGCCTTTTAACATTCCAAGTTATGATGATGCTTTGTCCAAGGCATTGTAGCACGTGAAAAAAAGCAAAACAAGAAAAAGGATGTGCACTGCTGGGTTGTCTACAAATGCACAGCCATAACCAACTATTTCGTCTTGGATCAACAATTCAATTGATGACTATATTACTACATCTAGTCCTCAGCTAAAAATCCTCAATTTTTCAAAAATTAATACAATATCCTTTCCTATAATAACGAAGATGGTCATGGAGACCGATCTTCTTTGAAAAAAAAGTCCTCAACTACATCCTTTAAACATGAAGATGGCTGCAGAGCCCAGTCTTCACTTTTAAAATTCCTCCGTTAATCATTCCTATGAACACGAAGATGGCTAAGGAGCCCAGTCTTCGCTTTTAAAATTCCTCCATTAATCATTCCTATAAACACGAAGATGGCTAAGGAGTCCAGTCTTCGCTTTTAAAAGTCCTCCTTTAATCATTCCTATAAACACGAAGATGGCTAAGGAGTCCAGTCTTCGCTTTTAAAAGTCCTCCTTTAATCATTCCTATAAACACGAAGATGGCTAAAGAGTCCGGTCTTCGCTTTTGGAAAGTCCTAAGCTATACTTAGTAAAGTCATCAATTAAATGTGTTTTCTCCGCAACTATTTGGTTGGTCTGCAAGTGCAAATGTTGAGTAGTGTGAGTTGCATCACGAGCGGCGATATTTCCTTTGATGGACACGTTCATATGTTCATTGAGTGTGACTTAATTATTGTTACAAACGTTCAATCGGAATATAAATAAAGACGTCTAACACAGTTATACATCTGTACGAATTTCTTTTTTAAGCACTCAAAGAATGATTTCACTGGGAATTGCAAATACATTTTGATCACCACATTAAGTGCAGAGATCAAAGACCTGCTGATTATCACACATTTGTACACAAATGTTTGTAGATTACAATTCAATAAAGTTGTTACAAAACCTCACTAGTTACATCACTTCACAGTGTCTCAATGGATAAGAGATAAGCATGATACAAACGACAATCCCAACTGTTCCTGCACAATCATCATATATCTGATAGCTTATATTTTCATCCTTTTTTTTTAACTTTTGTTTTGCAAACGTGCATCAGTTGAATAGCTGGAGCCCAAAAAAAGTTTCATGCTCGCCTTTTTCACTGACAACCATCGCACTTGTTGACCGACCAATCATCAAGCTACACGGAGCATAACGGGACCACACGAAGGCATCAGGTTCAAACTAGTATTTGAAGGTGGTCTAACAAGTAGCCCGTTTGAGGGCTTTATCAGCCTCACAAACTTCGGCTCCAACTAATGTTGGAGGCTGAATCAGCTGCCGACTGACTCCTGTTTGGCCACTTGTTGACCGCTCGTTCATCAAGATTTGAACTGAGCGTAGCGTGCTTTCAACGAATACGTCGCGCTTTACTGTATTTGAAGGTGGTCTACAAGTAGACAGTTTGAGGGCTAACAGCCTCACAAACCTTCGGCCTCAACTAATGTTGAGAGGTTGACAGCATCAAAGCTTGCACTCAACTAATTATGTCCCAACTATTATTCAACTGAACCAAAAGAACCGGTTATTTTACAAACTCTTTCTTCTATGAGTTTTTTTTTTATGCCTTTTAACATTCCAAGTTATGATGATGCTTTGTCCAAGGCATTGTAGCACGTGAAAAAAAGCAAAACAAGAAAAAGGATGTGCACTGCTGGGTTGTCTACAAATGCACAGCCATAACCAACTATTTCGTCTTGGATCAACAATTCAATTGATGACTATATTACTACATCTAGTCCTCAGCTAAAAATCCTCAATTTTTCAAAAATTAATACAATATCCTTTCCTATAATAATGAAGATGGTCATGGAGACCGATCTTCTTTGAAAAAAAAAGTCCTCAACTACATCCTTTAAACATGAAGATGGCTGAAGAGCCCAGTCTTCACTTTTAAAATTCCTCCGTTAATCATTCCTATGAACACGAAGATGGCTAAGGAGCCCAGTCTTCGCTTTTAAAATTCCTCCATTAATCATTCCTATAAACACGAAGATGGCTAAGGAGTCCAGTCTTCGCTTTTAAAAGTCCTCCTTTAATCATTCCTATAAACACGAAGATGGCTAAAGAGTCCGGTCTTCGCTTTTGGAAAGTCCTAAGCTATACTTAGTAAAGTCATCAATTAAATGTGTTTTCTCCGCAACTATTTGGTTGGTCTGCAAGTGCAAATGTTGAGTAGTGTGAGTTGCATCACGAGCGGCGATATTTCCTTTGATGGACACGTTCATATGTTCATTGAGTGTGACTTAATTATTGTTACAAACGTTCAATCGGAATATAAATAAAGACGTCTAACACAGTTATACATCTGTACGAATTTCTTTTTTAAGCACTCAAAGAATGATTTCACTGGGAATTGCAAATACATTTTGATCACCACATTAAGTGCAGAGATCAAAGACCTGCTGATTATCACACATTTGTACACAAATGTTTGTAGATTACAATTCAATAAAGTTGTTACAAAACCTCACTAGTTACATCACTTCACAGTGTCTCAATGGATAAGAGATAAGCGTGATACAAACGACAATCCCAACTGTTCCTGCACAATCATCATATATCTGATAGCTTATATTTTCATCCTTTTTTTTTAACTTTTGTTTTGCAAACGTGCATCAGTTGAATAGCTGGAGCCCAAAAAAAGTTTCATGCTCGCCTTTTTCACTGACAACCATCGCACTTGTTGACCGACCAATCATCAAGCTACACGGAGCATAACGGGACCACACGAAGGCATCAGGTTCAAACTAGTATTTGAAGGTGGTCTAACAAGTAGCCCGTTTGAGGGCTTTATCAGCCTCACAAACTTCGGCTCCAACTAATGTTGGAGGCTGAATCAGCTGCCGACTGACTCCTGTTTGGCCACTTGTTGACCGCTCGTTCATCAAGATTTGAACTGAGCGTAGCGTGCTTTCAACGAATACGTCGCGCTTTACTGTATTTGAAGGTGGTCTACAAGTAGACAGTTTGAGGGCTAACAGCCTCACAAACCTTCGGCCTCAACTAATGTTGAGAGGTTGACAGCATCAAAGCTTGCACTCAACTAATTATGTCCCAACTATTATTCAACTGAACCAAAAGAACCGGTTATTTTACAAACTCATTCTTCTATGAGTTTTTTTTTTATGCCTTTTAACATTCCAAGTTATGATGATGCTTTGTCCAAGGCATTGTAGCACGTGAAAAAAAGCAAAACAAGAAAAAGGATGTGCACTGCTGGGTTGTCTACAAATGCACAGCCATAACCAACTATTTCGTCTTGGATCAACAATTCAATTGATGACTATATTACTACATCTAGTCCCCAGCTAAAAATCCTCAATTTTTCAGAAAAAAAAGTCCTCAACTACATCCTTTAAACATGAAGATGGCTGAAGAGCCCAGTCTTCACTTTTAAAATTCCTCCGTTAATCATTCCTATGAACACGAAGATGGCTAAGGAGCCCAGTCTTCGCTTTTAAAATTCCTCCATTAATCATTCCTATAAACACGAAGATGGCTAAGGAGTCCAGTCTTCGCTTTTAAAATTCCTCCGTTAATCATTCCTATAAACACGAAGATGGCTAAGGAGTCCAGTCTTCGCTTTTAAAAGTCCTCCTTTAATCATTCCTATAAACACGAAGATGGCTAAAGAGTCCGGTCTTCGCTTTTGGAAAGTCCTAAGCTATACTTAGTAAAGTCATCAATTAAATGTGTTTTCTCCGCAACTATTTGGTTGGTCTGCAAGTGCAAATGTTGAGTAGTGTGAGTTGCATCACGAGCGGCGATATTTCCTTTGATGGACACGTTCATATGTTCATTGAGTGTGACTTAATTATTGTTACAAACGTTCAATCGGAATATAAATAAAGACGTCTAACACAGTTATACATCTGTACGAATTTCTTTTTTAAGCACTCAAAGAATGATTTCACTGGGAATTGCAAATACATTTTGATCACCACATTAAGTGCAGAGATCAAAGACCTGCTGATTATCACACATTTGTACACAAATGTTTGTAGATTACAATTCAATAAAGTTGTTACAAAACCTCACTAGTTACATCACTTCACAGTGTCTCAATGGATAAGAGATAAGCGTGATACAAACGACAATCCCAACTGTTCCTGCACAATCATCATATATCTGATAGCTTATATTTTCATCCTTTTTTTTTAACTTTTGTTTTGCAAACGTGCATCAGTTGAATAGCTGGAGCCCAAAAAAAGTTTCATGCTCGCCTTTTTCACTGACAACCATCGCACTTGTTGACCGACCAATCATCAAGCTACACGGAGCATAACGGGACCACACGAAGGCATCAGGTTCAAACTAGTATTTGAAGGTGGTCTAACAAGTAGCCCGTTTGAGGGCTTTATCAGCCTCACAAACTTCGGCTCCAACTAATGTTGGAGGCTGAATCAGCTGCCGACTGACTCCTGTTTGGCCACTTGTTGACCGCTCGTTCATCAAGATTTGAACTGAGCGTAGCGTGCTTTCAACGAATACGTCGCGCTTTACTGTATTTGAAGGTGGTCTACAAGTAGACAGTTTGAGGGCTAACAGCCTCACAAACCTTCGGCCTCAACTAATGTTGAGAGGTTGACAGCATCAAAGCTTGCACTCAACTAATTATGTCCCAACTATTATTCAACTGAACCAAAAGAACCGGTTATTTTACAAACTCATTCTTCTATGAGTTTTTTTTTATGCCTTTTAACATTCCAAGTTATGATGATGCTTTGTCCAAGGCATTGTAGCACGTGAAAAAAAGCAAAACAAGAAAAAGGATGTGCACTGCTGGGTTGTCTACAAATGCACAGCCATAACCAACTATTTCGTCTTGGATCAACAATTCAATTGATGACTATATTACTACATCTAGTCCTCAGCTAAAAATCCTCAATTTTTCAAAAATTAATACAATATCCTTTCCTATAATAATGAAGATGGTCATGGAGACCGATCTTCTTTGAAAAAAAAGTCCTCAACTACATCCTTTAAACATGAAGATGGCTGAAGAGCCCAGTCTTCACTTTTAAAATTCCTCCGTTAATCATTCCTATGAACACGAAGATGGCTAAGGAGCCCAGTCTTCGCTTTTAAAATTCCTCCATTAATCATTCCTATAAACACGAAGATAGCTAAGGAGTCCAGTCTTCGCTTTTAAAATTCCTCCGTTAATCATTCCTCTAAACACGAAGATGGCTAAGGAGTCCAGTCTTCGCTTTTAAAAGTCCTCCTTTAATCATTCCTATAAACACGAAGATGGCTAAAGAGTCCGGTCTTCGCTTTTGGAAAGTCCTAAGCTATACTTAGTAAAGTCATCAATTAAATGTGTTTTCTCCGCAACTATTTGGTTGGTCTGCAAGTGCAAATGTTGAGTAGTGTGAGTTGCATCACGAGCGGCGATATTTCCTTTGATGGACACGTTCATATGTTCATTGAGTGTGACTTAATTATTGTTACAAACGTTCAATCGGAATATAAATAAAGACGTCTAACACAGTTATACATCTGTACGAATTTCTTTTTTAAGCACTCAAAGAATGATTTCACTGGGAATTGCAAATACATTTTGATCACCACATTAAGTGCAGAGATCAAAGACCTGCTGATTATCACACATTTGTACACAAATGTTTGTAGATTACAATTCAATAAAGTTGTTACAAAACCTCACTAGTTACATCACTTCACAGTGTCTCAATGGATAAGAGATAAGCGTGATACAAACGACAATCCCAACTGTTCCTGCACAATCATCATATATCTGATAGCTTATATTTTCATCCTTTTTTTTTAACTTTTGTTTTGCAAACGTGCATCAGTTGAATAGCTGGAGCCCAAAAAAAGTTTCATGCTCGCCTTTTTCACTGACAACCATCGCACTTGTTGACCGACCAATCATCAAGCTACACGGAGCATAACGGGACCACACGAAGGCATCAGGTTCAAACTAGTATTTGAAGGTGGTCTAACAAGTAGCCCGTTTGAGGGCTTTATCAGCCTCACAAACTTCGGCTCCAACTAATGTTGGAGGCTGAATCAGCTGCCGACTGACTCCTGTTTGGCCACTTGTTGACCGCTCGTTCATCAAGATTTGAACTGAGCGTAGCGTGCTTTCAACGAATACGTCGCGCTTTACTGTATTTGAAGGTGGTCTACAAGTAGACAGTTTGAGGGCTAACAGCCTCACAAACCTTCGGCCTCAACTAATGTTGAGAGGTTGACAGCATCAAAGCTTGCACTCAACTAATTATGTCCCAACTATTATTCAACTGAACCAAAAGAACCGGTTATTTTACAAACTCATTCTTCTATGAGTTTTTTTTTATGCCTTTTAACATTCCAAGTTATGATGATGCTTTGTCCAAGGCATTGTAGCACGTGAAAAAAAGCAAAACAAGAAAAAGGATGTGCACTGCTGGGTTGTCTACAAATGCACAGCCATAACCAACTATTTCGTCTTGGATCAACAATTCAATTGATGACTATATTACTACATCTAGTCCTCAGCTAAAAATCCTCAATTTTTCAAAAATTAATACAATATCCTTTCCTATAATAATGAAGATGGTCATGGAGACCGATCTTCTTTGAAAAAAAAGTCCTCAACTACATCCTTTAAACATGAAGATGGCTGAAGAGCCCAGTCTTCACTTTTAAAATTCCTCCGTTAATCATTCCTATGAACACGAAGATGGCTAAGGAGCCCAGTCTTCGCTTTTAAAATTCCTCCATTAATCATTCCTATAAACACGAAGATAGCTAAGGAGTCCAGTCTTCGCTTTTAAAATTCCTCCGTTAATCATTCCTCTAAACACGAAGATGGCTAAGGAGTCCAGTCTTCGCTTTTAAAAGTCCTCCTTTAATCATTCCTATAAACACGAAGATGGCTAAAGAGTCCGGTCTTCGCTTTTGGAAAGTCCTAAGCTATACTTAGTAAAGTCATCAATTAAATGTGTTTTCTCCGCAACTATTTGGTTGGTCTGCAAGTGCAAATGTTGAGTAGTGTGAGTTGCATCACGAGCGGCGATATTTCCTTTGATGGACACGTTCATATGTTCATTGAGTGTGACTTAATTATTGTTACAAACGTTCAATCGGAATATAAATAAAGACGTCTAACACAGTTATACATCTGTACGAATTTCTTTTTTAAGCACTCAAAGAATGATTTCACTGGGAATTGCAAATACATTTTGATCACCACATTAAGTGCAGAGATCAAAGACCTGCTGATTATCACACATTTGTACACAAATGTTTGTAGATTACAATTCAATAAAGTTGTTACAAAACCTCACTAGTTACATCACTTCACAGTGTCTCAATGGATAAGAGATAAGCGTGATACAAACGACAATCCCAACTGTTCCTGCACAATCATCATATATCTGATAGCTTATATTTTCATCCTTTTTTTTTAACTTTTGTTTTGCAAACGTGCATCAGTTGAATAGCTGGAGCCCAAAAAAAGTTTCATGCTCGCCTTTTTCACTGACAACCATCGCACTTGTTGACCGACCAATCATCAAGCTACACGGAGCATAACGGGACCACACGAAGGCATCAGGTTCAAACTAGTATTTGAAGGTGGTCTAACAAGTAGCCCGTTTGAGGGCTTTATCAGCCTCACAAACTTCGGCTCCAACTAATGTTGGAGGCTGAATCAGCTGCCGACTGACTCCTGTTTGGCCACTTGTTGACCGCTCGTTCATCAAGATTTGAACTGAGCGTAGCGTGCTTTCAACGAATACGTCGCGCTTTACTGTATTTGAAGGTGGTCTACAAGTAGACAGTTTGAGGGCTAACAGCCTCACAAACCTTCGGCCTCAACTAATGTTGAGAGGTTGACAGCATCAAAGCTTGCACTCAACTAATTATGTCCCAACTATTATTCAACTGAACCAAAAGAACCGGTTATTTTACAAACTCATTCTTCTATGAGTTTTTTTTTTATGCCTTTTAACATTCCAAGTTATGATGATGCTTTGTCCAAGGCATTGTAGCACGTGAAAAAAAGCAAAACAAGAAAAAGGATGTGCACTGCTGGGTTGTCTACAAATGCACAGCCATAACCAACTATTTCGTCTTGGATCAACAATTCAATTGATGACTATATTACTACATCTAGTCCCCAGCTAAAAATCCTCAATTTTTCAAAAATTAATACAATATCCTTTCCTATAATAATGAAGATGGTCATGGAGACCGATCTTCTTTGAAAAAAAGTCCTCAACTACATCCTTTAAACATGAAGATGGCTGAAGAGCCCAGTCTTCACTTTTAAAATTCCTCCGTTAATCATTCCTATGAACACGAAGATGGCTAAGGAGCCCAGTCTTCGCTTTTAAAATTCCTCCATTAATCATTCCTATAAACACGAAGATGGCTAAGGAGTCCAGTCTTCGCTTTTAAAATTCCTCCGTTAATCATTCCTATAAACACGAAGATGGCTAAGGAGTCCAGTCTTCGCTTTTAAAAGTCCTCCTTTAATCATTCCTATAAACACGAAGATGGCTAAAGAGTCCGGTCTTCGCTTTTGGAAAGTCCTAAGCTATACTTAGTAAAGTCATCAATTAAATGTGTTTTCTCCGCAACTATTTGGTTGGTCTGCAAGTGCAAATGTTGAGTAGTGCGAGTTGCATCACGAGCGGCGATATTTCCTTTGATGGACACGTTCATATGTTCTTTGAGTGTGACTTAATTATTGTTACAAACGTTCAATCGGAATATGTTACAAACGTTCAATCGGAATATGAATAAAGACGTCTAACACAGTTATACATCTGTACGAATTTCTTTTTTAAGTACTAATGAATGATTTCACTGGGAATTGCAAATACATTTTGATCACCACATTAAGTGCAGAGTCTCAATGAATGAGATGAGTGTGATACAAATGACAATCCCAACTGTACCTGCACATGGATTAAATCTTTTTTATTTTTTGGGGGGCAAATGTGCATCAGTTGAATATCTGGAGCCCAATAAATAGAAGAAATAAGGAATGCACTCAAAAAAATGAAGACTGGAATTGACAACTTATCACCCAAAGTTTTTAAATAAGGAGGAAGTGAAATAGTTGACCAAATGCACAAACTATTCAACAAAATTTGGTAAACAGAAACACCTCCAGGTGAGTGGAAAAAGGGCTTGCTAATAAAAATACCAAAGAATGGAGATCTATCACAATGTGAGAAATGGTGAGGCATCACTTTGTTGTCAGTACCAAGCAAGATTTTCAGCAGAATCCTATTGAACAGAATAAAGGGAGCATGCAATGAACACCTTAGGGAAGAACAGGCCGGATTCAGAAAAGGGAGATCTTGTGCTGACCAAATAGCTACACTCAGAATAATTGTAGAACAATGTGTCGAATGGCAATCTCCTCTCTATGCAACTTTTGTTGACTTTGAAAAAGCTTTTGACAGTGTCGACAGAGAATATATCTGGACTGTAATGAGACATTATGGGATCCCCAATAAAATAATATCCATAATCAAGAACCTTTATGATGGTTTCACCTGCCAAGTAATTCACTGTGGCAAGCTGTCAGAGGAATTTCCAGTCACAACAGGAGTCAAACAGGGATGTCTTCTTTCACCACTCCTGTTCCTTTTAGCATTGGATTGGGTCACAAAAGAAGCCTTCTCTAACGCAGAAAAAGGAATCCAATAGACTCTCACACAAAAGCTGGAAGATCTGGAATTCGCTGATGACATAGCCCCATTATCACACAGACTACAGGATATGCAAGAAAAGGTCACAGCTTTAAGCAAAGTAGGAAAAAGAGTAGGCTTCAAAATAAACCACCAAAAAACTAAAGTACTTAAAGTAAACAAACAAATTGGAGACATAGTACTGGATTCTCAGACAATAGACCAAGTAGAAAATTGTATATACCTTGGGAGTGTAGTCAGAATATCAGGTGGAACAGATGAAGACGTATTAATCTGGCGCGTCAGACATTTACACAGCTAAAACCAACCTGGAAATCTCCTCACATCTCAAACAAGACTAAACTAAGAATCTGTAATGTCAAGGCTGTCCTACTGTATGGTTCTGAAACATGGAGAACAACTGAAGCCACAACAAAAAAAAATACAGACCTTCATCAACAGATGCCTGAGAAATATCCTAAAAATACACTGGTACGACAAAGTAGAAAACACCAAACTGTGGGAGATGAGTGGACAGAAAAATATAGAAGTGCAGATCTTAGAGAGGAAGTGGAGATGGATTGGTCACACCCTTAGAAAGATACCAGCAACAGAGCTAGGCAGGCCTTAGACTGGAACCCCCAGGGAACAAGACGCAGAGGAAGACCAAAAAGAACATGGCGACGCAGTGTACTTGCGCAGTGTACTTGAAGAAGCAGATAGACCGGGAAGAGCTGGGAAACCATAAAAAAACTAGCAAGAGACCGTGGAGAGTGGCGTGTTTTTGTAGAGGCCCTATGTTCCATGAGGAACTCAAAGGAGTGATGATGAATAAATAGATGCACCTTTGGTGGAATTGTTTATGATTGTTCATTGAGTGTGTTAGGGTTAGGACCTTTTTGCTTGAGATTGTATATCCAAACACTTGGAATAGTAGATTTTTTTGGCTCACATTAACTCCCAACATGAAAATATAATGCGCATTTTAACACACCTTAGAAATGAAACAGTTTATAGAGTATTCAAGTCAACTTAATATGCAATTATATTGCACATAATCACAAGAAATAATTACTTTTTTGTCACACTATCACACACTGAAGAATTGAAACAGTTTATGTAGTTGAAGATCTTAATATATGAATTCAAGTCAACTTGTTTATGTAATAGTACATCATATCACTGCCAATTGTAGATCCTTTTTTTTTTTGGTCCAATTAAGTACTGGGGTGACAAGACCATACATATTATCACATACTTGCATTTCTAAATAATGTTTAGCTACAATGGTAACTTGAATCATCCCAATCTCCAAGTGGCAAAGAGAAAGTTGATGGTGATGCATAACTTTTTCATTTTTGTGTTTAAATTCCATATTTATAAGACATTACTATTGAATTCCAAATGACAAAGAATTCAATTCTATTATTTGCTGAAATATATTTACAATTGTAAAGTTAGAATATTTCAGAGCTATTTAGTTTTTCTGCAAAAATTAATAGGAACATCCACATTTATTAACTGAAATGAAAATGGTATATCACATATGAAAATTCAGTTTACTTTCATAATTAGAAACTATTAAAACAAATACAATACAAATTTCTTTAACTAGACAGGTGAACTTACAAAGTTGTGTATGAAGTTGTTATGTGTTTGTGAAGTAATTACTGACATCATAATATACAAAACAAATACAGGAACCATGCATATACCACATACAACTAATGCAGGATCATTGCTTTACAAAATATAAATGCTGTGAAGAGTAAGAATATTTCTTACCTTATTCTAACTATGGCTCCATTTGAAGAACCGGCAGATGAACTTTAGATAAAACATGTTGACCAGTTGTAGATCGATAGAATCTTTTCACGGTGAGAGAGACGTTTAATGTTCCTCCTGTAGCCTTGAAATGTTCATCCTTTTTCCATGACCTCAATGTTTAATTGACCATCTAGTCTACAAGTGAAATGAGAAAAACGCACTGTTAAACAAATGTATCACATTTAAATGCATTACCATATAATGCAGTATTGATAAAATTAGTGCATTTTAATATGTGGCAGTTTCTAAACTTTTCATTCAAGAAGAGCTTTTTCTGTCTCAAGACATAATGTTTAATGAGAATGTGTTTTTTGTGGTGGTCATTTAGTTTTCAAATAATAAAGGGTTTCTGCACCAAAGTCAATATGAAATTCCAGGACTTTTCTAGGACTTTTCCAGGAGAAATTTTTTAATTCCAGGACATAAAATTTGCGCCAAAATATTAAGTTGATTAATGTAGGTTTCATAATTAAATTAAATTACCATACTCATGGTATACATCCCTGCCATCACTGACCAGAGTTTAGAAAATTCAGTGTTCACAATCTGGCTAAAGAAAGTATTCAGTCTATCAGAGGTGACACTGAAGGACTGGGAGGCAGCAGAACTTGTGTTTAAAATGGAAATGTGCAATTGCGTAAATTCAGATTTAATACTATCACGGTCATCTGCACTGATACGGCCAAGCAGAACCAAGATGCTCAAAGTGGCATATAAATCATTTAAGGAGCTATCAAAATCTTGCAATGGGTATTTGGGCAAATAGCATTCTTCAATGGAGATTTTTCAACAAGCTTGAGAGCTGTTGTCAGCAGAAACTTTCTGTTTTCCATCTAGAAATTTAAAACATCACGAGCGCTGGCTTTAGTTTTTGTTTTTTTTAATTTAGAAGATTGTTGGTGCATGTCAAATCTACAATAAACAGTGTTGCAAAAGAAGTACATTCTTTGAAAACAGCTGGTGTTTTTAAGTCTTTGCAAAAATGACTGAAGCATGCTCAAGAGGTCTTGGGCCATAAAGCCTTAAAGGGCAACCAACAATAGTGCATCTGATTGATATTTTTTTAGAAAAGGTTGCAAAACATTTGTAATTGAGATGGAGCTTTTAATTTTGGCAAACAGCCTTTGAAGTGCTCAAAAGACTTTGTGTTGATTGCCTTCTTAGCAGTAATATAAAACTATGAATGGATTAGCTGTCGGTGTAGGACAAGGGACAGTCACTGAGACTGACAGTCCTTATGACAAATAAGGCAGCCAACTGAGTTACCAGACTCGCTTGTGTTTATCTGATTTCAGATGCGATTTAAGTGCTGCTTAACCAATGATTGAAATGATAATTTTGTTTGTTTTTATAATGTCAACAAAAAGCTTTAGTGTCAATGACGGACGATTTCTGAAGCTAAGATTTGTAGATGTAGAAATCTAGATAGATCTAGATCTACATCTTTTTCAAGCCACAGTCTCGCACAGTGACCAACTGTGCATTAAACGATGTTTCGCATTTAAGCATTTTAATACAAACTAGGCTATAGAATAGTGATCAATAGTGAATAGATGGCATTTTAATACAAACTAGGCTATAGATAGAATAGTGATCAATAGTGAATAGATGGTATTTTAATACAAACTAGGCTATAGAATAGTGATCAATAGTGAATAGATTGGTAGATCTAATACGTTTTTTCTTCTGCATATTCTTAAAAATATAAGAAATTTGAACTAATACCCTAGATTAGATATACGATTCTTGTATAAGACTAGATACTAGATCTAGATCTAGCTTAAAATTATACTTAGATTGAACACAGTGCCACACACAATAAGAAACTACGATTATATCTAGACTACATTGACTAGATCTAGATCTAAATCTAGGACACAGGTCACACAGATCTAGGTCACTGGTCAAGACCTATTTATTAAATTGCCAGTGCACAGAAGTAATATGATCTAATAATGTAGCCCGATGAAAATATAAGCAGTGATGGGAACAGTCTTTGAAAAAATTTTAGGAAATTGTGTAATCCCGCTTTTTTTAACTGGCCTGTCGCGGCGACTTAAAAAAAGATGTTGCTGAATTTTTTTAATCGTGTAAAATCAATTAATATTTTCTTTAAATAATGTATTACATAATAATTACACTGCATAGGCTTTACTGCACACAAAAATGCATGCAAGGCACTATTGTTTGTTCATATTGATGAGAGGAGAAAGCTATTTGCAGATGCCTTATATCTTGGTCCAGGCAGTCTGAGCATTCTACTATAATAGATAAATGCTTTACTGGTATTGTAACAACTTCTCTCTCAAACAACTATAAAGAATTAACGTGTTTGAAAATCAAAACATGCTTGAGTTTTGGAAATACTAAAAAGTAGGAGCTACACTTCTGATGAATCTCTGCCGAGTTCTTAAGCAAGACAAGCAAGAACAACCAGATGAGGAGCAATACTTAGAGGAAGAGAATGTTTAAAACTTCATATTGAGACTTCCTAATGTGACTCTTTTTCATGCTGATACAAATTGTTTACATAAAGTATGCTTTTAAAGCATTAATAATGATTGGTTATTAGTTTAAAAGAAAAAACTTTAATATACATTTCTCACTATAGATCTAGAAATCTAGATCTATCTATAGTATTATAATCTAGATTTACTTAAATCTAATAACCTGGATCTAGATCTCTAGACACTCTAGATCCAATATATTACTATTATTATCTATTTTTTATCTACATGTATTATATTCTATCAGACTTAGACTCAGTAACTCACTATGTTAACTATGTATACAAAATACATCCATATCACCTTAAGGCAGGGGTTCTCAACCCCCAGGGGTCGCCTAAGACCATCGAAAATATGGATGGTTATTGTCTACTCTACTATTGCTGTATGTGTGTGTGTGTGTGGGGGGGGGGGGTCGCGGCAGAGTGGGGGATTGTAAAAAGGGGTCACTGAACTTAAAAGGTTGAGAACCGCTGCCTTGTGACTTATCATATAAGGCCTTATGACTTATGTCTATAACTATAATACTAGATCTAGATCTTATAATAGATCTAGATGTCTAAATCTAATCCCATTTGAACTCATGGAAGTCGGCAGGCAGGGTTCAAATTTTAAAAAATCTAGGGTCCATCGTAACGACAGCGCAAAAGGCGGCCGGGCATTATGATCAATAATGATGCTCTCAACTCTTGATACTTTCCAAAAGCTGGCAAGCAGCCATTGAGCCCATTGAAATCTAGACGCTCTAGATCTAGATTATCTAGATCAAAAGTATTCAAATTAAAGAAACTAATCTAGAATACATCTATCTAGACTGATTCAAACCACTCTAGACCTAAATAATTGATCTAGATCTAAGTCTAAGACAATACGATAACATGATATTTTTTTTAAATAGAACTTTAACTGTGTCAAAAGACCAGATGTGCGCATGCCCAAAACAAGTCAAATCTTATTTCACATTCTTCCAAAAATGGGAAAATGAAAAATTCAGATTTTTTCTTATTAAAAAAAAACGAGGAAAAAAAAATGTCGGGCAAATTTCAGAATTTTTTGTTAGAAAATCGAATCAGAAGAAATTTTGGGAATTCCCATCACTGTATAAGGACACAAAATGAAACAATAAAAATTAGGTCTAAAAAGATACGTAACGTAGTTCCTATTTGGATGGAAATCAACGTGTTCAGGGAAAAATCGATCCGATAACAATACTAATCTATAAATAGATTAGATCTATCTATTGTCAAGAAGCAGTTAACATATTCTGCGCTAATTTTGAATTTATTTCCGCCCCATGGCCCATCCGCTGGTGCCGAATTATTTTTTTTCGATCGTTGAAATTCCAGGACATATAAGGAGATATTTTAAAATTCCATGAGATTTCCAGGACTTTTTGAGTTTTTATAAAATTCCAGGACATCCTGGAATTTCAGGAGGCCGCCGACACCCTGATAATATCTCACTGTCTGATGGAAAAATAGAAAGATTTATGAGACTCCATGGTATTTTAAAGTCATTTTTTTTTCAATTATCTCTCTTTGCTAGAAGGTATAGTGGCTGAGTGGTAAAGCATTTCGCTTCCGAAGTGGAAGTCCCAGGTTCGAATCATGGTATTTTAAATTTTGGGACCTTTGGGCTCCTCTTAGTCTAACCAGCTCTAATGTGTACCTGACATTAGTTGGGAAAAGTAAAGGCAGTTGGTCATTGTGCTGGCCACAGGACACCCTCGTTAACTGTAGGCCACAAAAACAGATGACCTTTACATGATGGGCATTTTTTTTAATAAGAATCACTTTCAAGTTTTCATTTGGCTATATATAAAAATGTACCATGAAGAATGGAGCAAATTGCTTACATACTTTAATTTTCTAGGAAGTAATGCAGCCTAATGTGAGTTCATTTATTTGTTTTCAACCCAACAGCTCCAGCTTTTAGGTTTTGAAATGCTATCCTATTAAACAAAAGGAGATTACCTAATTTAAAAAAAAAATAATAACCAATTTTAAAAAAAGTAAATTTAACACAAACAAATAGATAAAAAAAAAAGTTAAATAGAAAAACATAGCTAGTTTAAAAATACTTCAAATATCTTTAGTATAAGTACAAGTTTTAAAGATACCTAATTTCCCAAATAGACTTTATAAGCTACCTATCTGGACTTATGTTTACAAATAGTTTTACAGTGAAAAAGAAGAGACTACAGATCTGACTTATGTTTTGTGTTTTCATTCTAAACTAGCTCTTATTGTCTGAAAGTTTAAGAAACTATTACTAGGGTCCTGAAGCATACAACAGAATTAGGCACCTAGTGTAAAAACAATGTATCCTAAAGCAGAAGCTTTTGGGTTATAGAGTAAAAAAAAATATTTATTACCTTGATCTGTAGATCAGTAGATAAACTTTATGGCAATCAAGGCATCAGTGGAGAGCCAAGTCATCAGTGGAGAATCAAGGCATCAGTGGAGTATCAAGCCATCAGTGGAGTATCAAGCCATCAGTGGAGTATCAAGCCATCAGTGGAGTATCAAGACAACAATGATTGAGCCGCTAACCCGCAGATCAGTAACACATAGAGTCTGTCTTTAAAAAAAAACAGAAATGTTGAAACAAATTTACAAATTGAAAGAAAAATGTCAATAATCTAAAAAAAAAAAAAAAAAAAAAAAAAAGGAAACAAAGTAATAACAATAAAATGTGAACCTTACAAGCCAGAGGGAAAGTTATGAAAATGTATGCACTATTCAAACCTTCTTACAGTAAATGTGAAGCAGCTGTTGTGATTAAGTACACCACCTTATAAAAAGTTAACATCTTAGTACTAATTGATTAACCTTAGAAGAAAACATATATCTTATAAACCTAAAACTAGAGCAGTATCTAAAAAAATTGCTGGCCAAACAACCCATGGTTAACCATTGGCCATAGAAACAATTGAGCTTCACACTATCTGACCCGGAAACAGGTACTCTAAAACTAACATTTTTGTTTTTAAAACAGATTTGTTTTGCTTTTAAATAAACAGATTTTTTTTTCACTTTGCTATAAGATATTTAACTGGTACACTAGAATTCAACTCACCTATTGTTCTTAGAGAATTACCAAAGTAACCTTGGACACAAACTTGATCTCCTTGGGCTGACATTTCCAGACTCTTGACATTGAAGAACAGTAAAGCGGGTCACTGTTTGGCAATGAAGACTTGTATATCACTGCTGATAGCTGATACCCTGAAAACAGTTTGGGATTGCATAATCTTTTTTGATTGACCTAAATTTTAAACTAATAAATGCCTTTTAACATTATATTAGTCATGAGGATGTCCAAGGCTTAGTAATGCATCAAATAAACTTGATATGTAGTACAGAATTATGCTAAGCAAATCTGAAGCTAGACCAAAACACAGAAAAATGGTAGAGAATAAAGTATAAAAAGTTATTTATTATTTTTAAAATGCAATGATAAATTGTTTTAAAATTAGCAGATAAAGAAAAAAAATTAAGTCTCACTTTGGCCTTGAAAGCTTTAACTCATAAAAATGCCAAAGAGAAAACTGTCATCATCTGATAGAAGATTCCCAGAGAATATTTGTTGCTTGGATAACAAATTGATACTGTTGGCAGCAGAGAATGTGCACTTGTTAAGCTGGTGCAACATGGAAACTTGAACTAGAATATCTCTTAAATACACAATCTCATGATATTTAAAATAACATTGTTTCTATGACAACAATAGTTAAGCCTATAAGTATTGCATGGTTTGACTATGTTAAATAAGATATGAATGAAAAATACTTGCATTACAATTAGACTTCCCATGATGTTTACCTCTAGTTTCAGTTCTTCATTCATATTTACCTGGCCTGTCTGTTTACCAGGCTTGTAGTTGATTAGCAATTAATACTCTACATCTTGAACTGATAAAAAAACAAAAAACTACAAGCTAAATAAATAATTTTATAATTACACATTAAGAGGCAATTATTATCATTTGAATTCAACCAGATATCAAGTAGATGAGCATTTAAAAAAATAAATTGCATCTAAAAAAAATTGCTTAAAAGTAACCACTATACTTGTAAGGCAATATCTGTTGTTTCATAGTTTTGAAATATTTGTGCTTTAATTAGGATGTTTTATTGAGAATAAACTTTGCCTTGACCTCAGAAAAAAAAAAGCCTTTAACATTTAGATGACCTACTTGCCTTATAAGCTCAATAGATAGATGAATGGAAAAGTAGGTTGAAACAGGTCCAGAATTCTTAATGGCTAGAGAACCACAGGAATGGAATAGGCTTGACTTAAAAACTTTTGGATAAGCTTGCTACACTGCTTTTTCCTGTTCCCCATAACTTGTCGTTCTTTTCATTACCTACATCTGAGGAGAACTAAGCTATACTCAGCATCTTAACCTGAAAGTTGTAACAAAATGTGTACAGGCTGATAAATCAAATACAAGTCTTAGTAAAGATTGTGGGTTTTGACTAACTTCATAATGGGATAATCCCCAATTGGATCTAGCTCTCTAAATTTTAAAGTGAAGAAAATAAGTTTTATTGTTATGTATACATTTGAAACTAATTACCATAAGGCTAAGAGATAACAGAAAACATGTATTCTTAAATTGTTAGGAAAATATTTAAAACATTTTCAATTAGCATGCAATAAAAAAAAAGCAATTAAAATATACAAATACATAGAAAAAAATATACTTGCTTCGATAGATCTGTAGTAAGAAACTGGTTCTTATTTAACATAAATGAAAAGAAACAAATTAAATTTAAAGAAGTTAAATGTAACATTGGAAAGGACCACTTGCCTTAAGAAAAATTTGGTACAAGCTTGCTACAGTTCTGATTATATGTGCTTTTTATTTCTCAGATGTCTCTTAGTCATAGTTCTCATAATCTGTATTCCTGCTCCATTTCTAGATCACTTGGCTGTAAACTGCATTTGGAACTGAAAAGGTTATAAAATATAAGAATATGGATAGAATATTATCGATGCAAAGAGAGTTTATTTTGAAAATATTGACTTTATTACCAAATAAATAAGGCTAAACCTGAGTTTACCTATCTCAATAAATAATATCATAATGAGGCTTTCTAATATGCATATATTTAAAACTAGTTTCCAAAAACTAAGACAACATAAAAGTATATACGAAGTGTTATGTTAATATTAAAAACAGGTTTAATTAGCATGTAGTTACAATACAAAGTAAAAAAAACAACTATACAATTGAAAGCTTACTTACTATGCTGCTCTATATCTATATATATACCAATTGCCTGCCTATTCTTTATTAAGCAAGCATCAAAAGAAACTTAAGTCTATATTATAAAAATCATAGTATTTGAAGAAATACCTGTCTTAGAAAAAAGAAATGATCATTTAATCTTGACTACTTTCCATCACAACACCCTCACCTGTTCCTTAGTCTGTTGGACTGTTGGGGCAACACACGTGATCTGTTGACTATCCTCCTTCACTTCACTCACAAGGCTGTACACAATCTTGTTCTGAACATTTTTGATGTGATATGAAGCTTGTGTTGAAGCTTTGGCTGCTAACAAAAAAAGAAAGTGTTATTTCATTATTTTGAGATGCTGTTAAACTTTAGACAATAATACTCCTAAATCTATCTAGCACATCAAGCATAATGAAGTCAACCATTGTTATGTATATATTTTTAATTACAAAATGTTCTATGAAATCAGAAAATTATTCTTTAATTGTTATATAAACACTGAAAACATATTTTCAAATTGCATGCAAAAACAAAAACCAAAAAAAATAAATAAATAAATAAAACATAAAAAAAAAAAAATACAAGCATTGCTAGATCAGTAGTTCCACAGCTTATTTCCTGTTATTAATTAGCATACATCAAAAGAAACAATGAAATTAAATTTAAAGTGTCTAAATTATATTGAATAGATTACTTGCCTTAAATAAAACTGTCGCATAGCACTTTACACATTTTAACTTCTAACCACTTCCTCACAAGTGATGGTTCTAATCATCTGATAACTAAACATTGATCTGAAAATGTTCCAAAATTTAATTATGATAATGAATGAATACATAAAAAAATGTGTCTATGAAATCAGAGTTGTTGAGTTTAAGTCTTTTTGAAGATACAATTTCAACTTAACTATTAAAACCTTTTTTTTTTTAAATAGATCTATAAAAACTATATGAAGCAAAAGGAGTAATTATCTACCATAATTATTCTTAAAATAATTTTAATTAAAAACATGCAATAACACAAAACGTAAAGCAACAAATAAATAAAAAGAATGAAACTTATAAAGATACTTGCTTGGCTGGATCAGTGGTTTCAATGCTTGCCCTTGCTTATTAAGAACATTTTATGACACAATGACATTAAATTCAAAATAGTTAAATTCTAGCTTTATGAATGACTACTTGCCTTAAAGAATGCTGGCATCCTTGATACACCAATTGTTATTTCTTGTCTGTTTCTCAAAGGTAATAATTTCTAGCAATCTGTATGATGTTCCCTTTTTATATTACACAGAAGAGATCTGTTTTGAACTGAAAAAAAAAAAAAATCTGCAAGGTTAAAAACTATTTATTACAACACTTCTGTTTAAAAGATAATTGGTTGTTATATTTTGTAAGCACTAGATCTAAGTTATATCTCTAGAATAACAAAGCACCATCTTTAATACAAAGGCGATGGATTAGTGACATCATCTTTAATATGAAGCTTATGGATGAGTGACACCATCTTTAATATGAAGGTTATGGATGAGTGACACCATCTTTAATATAAAGGTTATGGATGAGTGACACCATCTTTAATACAAATATTATGGATGAGTGACACCATCTTTAATACGAAGGTTATGGATGAGTGACACCATCTTTAATATGAAGGTTATGGATGAGTGACACCATCTTTAATACAAATATTATGGATGAGTGACACCATCTTTAATATGAAGGTTATGGATGAGTGACACCATCTTTAATATAAAGGTTATGGATGAGTGACACCATCTTTAATATGAAGGTTATGGATGAGTGACACCATCTTTAATATGAAGGTTATGGATGAGTGACACCATCTTTAATACAAATATTATGTATGAGTGACACCATCTTTAATACGAAGGTTATGGATGAGTGACACCATCTTTAATACGAAGGTTACGGATGAGTGACACCATCTTTAATATGAAGGTTATGGATGAGTGACACCATCTTTAATACAAATATTATGGATGAGTGACACCATCTTTAATATGAAGGTTATGGATGAGTGACACCATCTTTAATACGAAGGTTATGGATGAGTGACACCATCTTTAATACAAATATTATGGATGAGTGACATCATCTTTAATATGAATGAAGGTTATGGATGAGTGACACCATCTTTAATACATAGGTTATGGATGAGAGACATCATCTTTAATATGAAGGTTATGGATGTGTAGGCACCATCTTTAATACAAATGGTATGGAAGTGTAGGCCTGCAGTATATTACATGACTATGCAGACCAAGTTGTGCAATGCATATTTCCCCACAAATGAACAACTTAAGATTTAAAATCTAAACTTAGTAACTAATAAGGCTTGTCTTCGGGTCTGAAAATTAATGAGGAATGCAGTATTTCCCATGGCTAAACAGCCCCAGCAGTGACCTACATATTTAGCCACCTCCAGGGCAAGCATAGCCATTGTAAACTAGTAACTAGTTAAGACAGCATTTTATTTTCTTAATAGTAAGGATTTTCATTTTTTTTTTTACACATTTATCATTTAGATCTAGAATGTTGTAAGATCTAATCTAGATCTACAAGTCAATGAGCCTTACAAGGCTTACAAACAAACAAAATAATTTCCAAGTTTTCCATAATCTCTGAGCTGGTTTAAGCACGAAAGCTGATTATTTAAACTGTAAACAAAGCCTTCAAAGGATTACATTTTTGGTAAGTTTTTCATAATTTGTGCCAACAGCTAGATTTATTTCTAGAATCTATCTAGAATAATCTAGATCTAGAAGAGACCATTTATTGGCTTTACTACTAAGACTTAGACGTCTTAGAAACTTAGATCTAGTTCATAATAACAATTAGATGTAGAATGTTTATTATAAACTGAGAAAGTAGCCAGCACATCTGTAGTCAGTGTAGAGGTGAAGTGTAGATCTGGATCTACATAGACATAGATTGATAGAATCTTTATACTTTATTCGATAGAGATGTGATTCTACTTTCTAGATCTAGGACTAGACTGGTCTTATTTCTAGACTAGATCGATCTCGACTCTAATCTATCATGTTATAATTTAGGGATGTGAAATAAAAAAATTATCTTTGAAAAATCAATTTTTCGTTAGTACATCATTAAAATACTTTGAAAGAACTTTCCAATGGTGTATAAATTATGACTTTAAGTTGAACAGTTAGAAAGTTATGATTTTTTTTTCTGGCGTTTTGACCTAGCATTGGTTGACATGGAGCATGTAAGATGAGAGCGTCTAGCGAGAGACACACCCCCCGCTCAAAGAGTTAAAAAATTGGAATTGAATTTCGTAGAGGATAAATCTACTTATTAAATAAGAAATTTAATTGTAGACCTAGTATTCGTAGTAAATTTCTAGCTCACAAATGTGATTTCATTTATATTTATGAACTCCACTTGTTTAGAATGTAAATATTGATGAAATAAACAAATTATCGGGTCTAGAGCTAAAAGAAATGTCAGAGGGGTGTGGACAAAATGGCGGTTTTGTGACGGCAGAAAATAACAAAATATCTAAAAAGTGGGATCAAATCGTCTGAAACAATTATTTTTCAAATTGGCTTTAAAATTTAAAAAAAAAAAATAGAGTGAACCATTTAAACTCTTACAACTATTTAGACACATGCATAATTATTATATCTACTAGCCTATGCATGAGTTTATTCACTGGATAGTTTAGTTTTCAAGAAAAAAAGAAATCCCATAGGGAGCAGTGCAATTTATGTTTCAATTTTGTAATCGATCAAAACAATGTATCGTGATGAAACTTGGCAGAAATATGGCCAGATATATAATCTATTACGGGGAAAAAATCAACTTCTTAGCACT
This sequence comes from Biomphalaria glabrata, assembly GCF_947242115.1. Lineage (NCBI taxonomy): Eukaryota > Metazoa > Mollusca > Gastropoda > Planorbidae > Biomphalaria > Biomphalaria glabrata. The sequence goes on from NC_074719.1 coordinate 43,994,138, forward strand.
TACTTGAAATGAGTATTAGGAAAAATAAAAATACATATACCTTCAAGTTAAAAAAAAGTAAGAAAATACACTTTTTTTCATAAAGTCCTAATGAAAAAAAAATGTTCCTCAATATAAAATGTATGTATGTATTCACCCATTTTGGCAACGATTTCAATGGATTTAAAATCATAATCAATTTCAATCAAGGGCCTATGTACAAACAGCAAGAAAAACGAATCTCAAATTTTGACGCCATTTTTTTACTTCCGGTTTTACGGATTTTCACATATCTATATAATAATTAGTTCTATAAGATTTAATGAATCTTTGACACAAAAAATAAAGTTAGATTAGATCTAGATATGCCAAAGCAAATAAATATTGACTAGATAAGATATATGCAATATGGTCTAGATATATGCCGATCTTAGAAGACACTACAAACTTACCGAAGATAGCACGGGATGACACTGCAAGGGACAAAGCGAGATAGACAATAGGAGCGTCGCGTTTTGAATTCTGAGTTGTGTTCACATTGACGTCATTGGCCGCCGGTGACCCAATGCCCAATAGGCTGGTGTGTGCCAAAACGTGATCATCTTAAAGATTGGCCAGTTAATCCAAGGAGACATGTGACATGTGAAATTGCATATGCCTATCCTGTAACATTCAGAACTAGAGTAGACCTATACCTAGTAATAAATCAAATTTTAAAATCTTTATCTAAATGTTTATCTAAAGTGTTTAGATTTTTTTTTCACACATAAAATCTAAATTCTACACACAAAAAAAGGGGGGGGGGGTAGATCTAGACACTGACGTTTAGTTGGTATGAAACAATAGATTGTTTAAATTATGTTGACCCGTGACCCCTCAAGACACACACATACACACAATCTACAAAACCAGTGGTCTGCAAACTCGCCATCCAAAAGAGAGAAACATCAACAGTACAAAATTTAAGTTAAATCAAAGTTTTTAGTAGCCCTAGAGCAGGGACGGTCCTACAGATTGCAGGGCCCTATGCAAAACGGATTGCCCGGGGCCTATTTTGGGTTGTGATAAGGATAATAAGTGAAAATTAAGGGGTTTTTTTTAGAAAATACATTCGTCTTTGCATTTTATTCATACTTTACTAACTACAAAATCACTGGCAAATTAACTTTACGAGCCATCAACATGCAGCGACACAGAAGCCGATAAACATTCCGATCTGCCTTTAAGATTTAGATCTACTATCGACAAGCAAAATATAGCTTTTTTTTTAAGAGGTCGAGATAGATTTAGATCTATATTTGTATGCCAGTGACTATTAAAGTAAATTAAGAATTTGAACTTCTTGTTTTGGTTATGTCGCCTTATTATTACATTTTCTTTAAATGAAAGCTGCCAATATGCCTTTTTTAAACTACTAGTTGGATAGGTGTTTTCCATATTATATTGTAAGACACCCTGAAAATTGGCTGTTTTTAAGGAGATTTTCATCAGTTTTCAGATTTACAGTTTTTAATAATTTCAGGAGATTTTCATGACTTTTTCGTATAGCCGATTTTACAATTTCAGGAGAATTCCAGAAACCCTTTATTATTAAGTTAAAATGGTTTATTTTAAAAATGTACACCTAGATTTCGCGCGGGGCATATGAAAGTGCGGGACCCACTCCGGCCGCATAGGTTGCAGTGGCCTTAGACCGGCCCTGCCCTAGAGACATTTTTATTTGAAATAATTAGGATTTAAAAGTACAATCTCGCACCTACCGGTAGCTTTGCTTAGGTTGGGGGCCTACATCAAATTAAACTTAGTATCATATATACCAGGGCATGATCCACCTATTGGCAAAACAAAAAATAACTTAGAGCCCCAAAACATTTTTAGCACTGACATATATTAGGACTTGTAAATGGCCGATATCTGAAATATAGCTTGGCCGGCTAGGGTTTAATTTGTATTGTTTTATTCTCTGCGCACTACGCGGCACATCCGAGCAACAGAAAGTCTTAATGCCTGTGTGCTGTTGTCAAAGACTGTGTTTACGTCATCTCTTAGCGTCCTTGACTACCGATAGACGATTGTTCAGCAGGGCACAGAGACTGGGTGTGGTTTCTTGCTGTTTGTGGTAGTGTACCTTTGTTGCCCCTTTCAACTAAGAACGAGATCCACCTTTAAGGTGTGAGCTAGAGATTCGACCAGGGCTAGGTCCAATATTTTACTGAGTGATTCGCTAGGACAAAGCCGCTAGATCTTGCCAATGAGTGTTGAATCCCCACTTTCCCCCATACATTTATTTCTGCACAAGAAAGTCAACAGTAAGCAATAAGCAATAAAAAAAAAACTTATAATGATAATGTAAATGAAATTAACAATAGGTCCCTGGTCGCGTGGTATGTGTTTTGAACTGTAGTCTCGGTAGTCCCTGGTTCGAACCCTGCATGCTGCCATCCCGCGCTGCCATGGAAGGTTTGGTTTTGCATCTTGTAATGAAATGAAATGTTTCAATACCCAAAAGAAAAGATTTATAGCTCATTGCAAACAGTGGCGTGCTGGGGGGAGGGCTTATGGGGCAGACGACCGTTCGTAGAGGGCTATAAATCTTTTCTATTTACATAATAATTGCTTGTGTACTTGTTACTTGTTTGAGTAATGATTATTGGAATGAACGCATGTCGAAGGCGATCTTAATAGAGGCTGACGTAACAGAGATCGCCCCCCCCCCTCCCCGAGGCGCTATAAAGATCAAATGAAACAAATGAAGGAATAGCCTACATTTGATAAGAGTAGCGCTATGAGCACAATCACTAAATTTAGGGTCCCCCAGGACAGAAGGCTAAAAAAGTAAAGTAGCAATAATAGGCCTACATAACACTAGCTGTACCATAATTTACAAACACGAGAGGTCATCTGACGTCATCGAGAAGTCCATATAGATTATTTATAGAAGTTAAACTCGTAAAGCGCTGATTGTAAGTGTGTATGTGTTTTGTGTGTGAATGTTGTTCGTATTTGCATCTATATTATTATTGTTACAGTCGTTACGCTGAGATGGCTCACGCTAGTGAAACAATTTCCATTTTATTGGACCAATACAAATTATCTTATCTGAAAACAAAACAAAATTAAAGACCCAAGGTTAAAGCACATTCCTCGTTCTATCTAGGACCAACTTGTACAAAGGTGCCTTTTTCCCTAGTGCTATTAGAGCATGGAATGGATTGCCTGAATCAGCCAGGAAAACAAATGACTTGTCAGATACTGAATGACTGATTAACTAGCATAACTAGATTCTCACAGGCCGTAATTATATTTTCTTTTGAAGTAACATCTGTAGTTCTTTAGTGGCCTGCTTGGTCACGGTAAATGCGGCGTTCATCCTCAGTCACATAATCTTCGGAATCAAAGGCAAACGGATGGGTAAGTATGAAGCTACTATGAAGCAAGCAGCTCGTGATCTCGTATGATGTAACCTTTTCTCACTGCTCACTGCCACAACACATCTGACCAGAGATTGATGTGCTGTTAATGAACAGAAGCCCACTGTTGCAATAGGCCTACTTATCCATACTCGCCCCATCTCTTCATTTGTGTGTGGGGAAAAAAAAAAGAGGATGCGGGTCTGCACATACGAAATAGAAACGGAAGTCGGTCTACACGACTGGTTTAAAGTCCCCGAGATTGTGGGCGCCTAGCACAGAGTTCAAGGTCAGGTCAAAACTTCGTTTATCAATAACTATAACATGTTATAATGGGAAAATAATATAATGGAAGATTATGTCAAAGTATGGCTGTCCACGAAAATTCATAACCATGGTGAGACAATTTCATGATGGCATGACGGCTGTGTTCAGGAAAGTGGAGAACCATCAGAGCCCTTCGAAGTATCAAACGGGGTAAAACAAGGTTGTGTCCTAGCACCTACAGACCTACACTGTTCAGTATCATGTTCTCTGCTATGCTGACAGATGCTTTCACGGATAGATAAAACATTGGGATAAATACAACATACAGATTTGATGGTGCCCTATTCAACCCGAGGCGGCTCAAAGCAAAATCAAAAACTAATTCAGCCGTAATCAGGGACTTGCTATTTGCTGATGACTGTGCCCTCAATGCCTGCTCTGAAAATGATCAACCGACCACGTCCTCCAAAACTGCTCTCTTTACCAAGAGGCCCGTATAAGACACTGGCCCCAAAACACCCCAATAGAAAGAAAATTATATGGAGAGATCCCTGATTTGGAAACCACTGTGCAGTTCATCTCATGTATTGGTCTAGTCATCTGAACACTCCAACATAACAATGAGAACGAAGAAGAAGAAAAAACGACCAACCGCCTTTACCTGACCACATTAATGCCACGTACTCATTAGAGTTTGACAGACACAGTGCCCTCATAAAGATCACGAAATTAAAAATACCAGTCCTCAGAAATTCTAACCCGAGAACCCTTGGTAGGCATCGGATATTTAGGCACCGCGTATTTACGCATATTTAGGCACCCGGAAATTTAGGCAATTTTTGACAAGGCGGAAAATTAGGCACCGGAAAATTAGGCACCGGAAAAGTAGGCACTGTTTAATAAGCGATCTTTATTTTGAAAATAATAAAAAAAAATGTTAACATATATTTTATCCTTGGCTATGGGCTATCGGTGACGTTATAAAAAAAATACCAACTATAACGCTGCTAACTAAAGAAAAGCTGACAAAATGAGGGAAAATGACAATCATGAGAATGTGTAGAAAAGATGACTCCCGAGTCATAATATAATATAGACATCACAGTATTCAGGGAAGGGGAGGTAGAGATGATTCTTCGCTCATTGCTTCCGTCCATCACCAACCCCCTAAGGTTGACTGGTGAGTTTTTTAAATTGATGATTATGCAATTTGTGTTAATATTTAGTTTCTAATGTAAATACTCAGGATTAAAAAGTATTATAAAATATTTTTTATTATGTCGGGGAGTGTTGGTGATAAATATAATCGCAATCGCCCTCTGCTTGTGGGAAAGGAAGGGGTCGTACTTTTAAAATGGGATTTGCGAGTGGGGGGGGGGGGGGAGGCGCACACACACTCTCACTTAAATGAGAGGATTTCTCGCAGGTAGATGTAAACTTGGTCGTAAAAGTTACGTAGTGAATCTGAAGGCTACACACGGGGGTCAAGGGTATGGAAATTATATCAGCATAGTACAAAGGTGTTAAAATGGAAGTCTGGGGATTATATTTCAGAGGCCTTCCAAAAACCGATAGACACATTTCTGTTAAAACCATCATAATAATAATAACAGTAATAAAAATAATAATATATATTAGAGAAATGAAGATAGATACATTTCATTGGGCAGTGTTGAAAGTTAGGGAAACGAGTGTTTATGGGTTTTTTTTTAAATCATATGTGTGTGTGTGTGTGTGTGTTTAATAATGTGTGTATGAAACCTTTTTTTGTCGTTTGTTTTCATTCTGAAGAAAAAAAAATTGTATAAGGTACTCAACACAAAAGGAATGGGGGAATCATACCTTCTCCAAAATTGTAGTAAATAGGCCATATATTAAATTTGGTTTATGATAGAGAAGGCTGGGTTAAATTGGAACATCAACAATCTTCTATAAGCAGAATAAGTATCAATAAGAGACCATTATTCCAAAAAAATGATATAAGTATCTATAAGAGACCATTATTCCAAAAAATGATATAAGTATCTATAAGAGACCAATATTCCAAAAAAATGATATAAGTATCTATAAGAGACCAATATTCCAAAAAATGATATTAAATTTGTTAACTCATCTGTCTTTTCCATAAACTTTTTTTAAATTTTCAAAACATTATATTTTATCGTAATTTCTAGCCGTTTTGCGATTTCCAATTGCAATTTATATAAATATTATATTACATAAATATTCAATAAAAGTTAATTACCACATTTGAAGGACGTAACACACCTATACACTCACACAATAGATCTTCCTAAAGGGGTTACCCATCAACAATAGAAAAGAAGGAGTGTTGATAATAGATATTAATGCTATTATACAATATGAATACTACTTTAGTTTATAGACATATTTAATTCCTATAAGTTATATAGGCCTACAATGGTGTACCCTGCCCTGTACTCCAGTGTGTAGCCTTGAGACTCATTACGTCATTTTCACGACCTAGTTCAACATATACCCGCGACGAATCCTCTCCTTTTAGTGGGAGTGCGTAGAAGGGGGAGGGCAAAGGAGGTGAAGCAATGAGAGGAGAATCAACTCTACCTCCCCTTCCCTGAATCCTGTGAGGTCTATATTTTATAATGACTATTAATGCGGAGTCATTTTTTCCACACATTCTCACGATTGTCCTTTTTTTCCTCGTTTTGTCAGCTTTTCTTTTATATCATGAAAATTCGTTATAGTTGCTATTTTTTTATAACGTCACCGATAGCCCATAGCCTAAGGATAAAATATACTTTTAAAATTTTAAAACTACTTTCAAAATTAAGGTCGCTAATAAAAGCATGCCTAATTTTCCGCCTAATTATCCCGTGCCTAAATTTCCGGTGCCAAAATGTCCAGATACCCTTTACCACACAGGTACTAATCCCCTTTGGATTTTTTTAGAGCAAATAAAACAAAATGGAGCTGGGGGGGGGAGCTCATAGCGCACCCACCCACCTTCCCCTGCGTCGAGCAACCTTCAGTGAAGTCCAGTAGGGAATCGGCGCCTACGTGGGCGCCATTATCCCGTTGGTTGTTAGAAAGGCTTTTATCCAACAACCAGGCCTGGACAAAGGATTCCCCATCCCGAGTCCTGTCTGACGACTCCCAGCGGTAGACAGCCATGTTGGTTGAATGGGCTAAAACGTGACCTCCGTGACCTAAAACAGGGCCGTGCCGCGTACACAGCCGTGACCTCCGTGACCCCGTGACAGCGAACCGTCCCCGTGACGAACAACAGACATTGTTACTGTGACGTAGTGTCCAGTTCGGTTCGAACAGTTCCGTCTTTCACCCCGCGCCACAGACGTCTGCCGGTCTACCATTGCGACTGTCTATGACGTAATCTCCTCGTCTGCTTTAGATTTTTTTTTATTGGTAGCGCTGACATCGGGGGGTCACGGAGGTCACGGCATGGGCATGGAGGGGGTGAGGTGGGGGGGGGGGGAGGAAGCGTAAGTCACGGAGAGTTCCTAAAGCTTGTCTTTCCCGAGCGGGTCCTTCGCGATCAGAGCAGTAGTCGGCTCGGTGCAAAACTTCATCGTGATGTAATGAAGACCACGACGACTCGCAATCAGAGGGGTCTCTAAGACTGGTCTTCCATGCAATAAGTTAATGGTCTTAGCCTATCACCCCCTTTCCCAAAATAAACTATTCCAGATCAAATCTTGGCCTTTTTTTTAATCAAACAAAACTAATAGTTTATTGCCTACTATAACTGATTGACAACACTACCTACAATCATGGATCGGTACATTACCTAATGGTCTAATTACTTACAATCATTGATTGGTACACATACATAAATTGTGTGCCGATTATTATTATTATTTTTTAAACCATTTTAAGACATTTATTATAAACTTGGTATCTTCTCCCTGGGTTGGGATGTTCTACATCCTCCACCGTGACCTCCGCTCCCCAGCGACGTCACTAAAACATGATAATCAGACTTGACAAGTAACAAGAGTTGTCTCCTTGGATGTGCAGACGTCTGATGACCTTATTTTTTTTTCCTACTAGCACTAGCACAAGGTCAAGGTTATTAATGACTTGAGATCTCTTTGCATACGTAATGTTGCTTTGCAAGAGACATGAAATCTTTCCAACCCAATAATATTACGTTACCGGTACCAGAACATTGTAAAAATGTAGAAAAAAATTAAATAGATCTAGATCTATATTCCCCGGTGATAAAAAAAAAAAGAAAAGTAAATCTATTTCTCATGTAGCCTATTTTTATAATAATTAGATCTAGATCTGTAATCCCCCCCCCCCCCCCATACAAGTCAAGATTCTAGATCTAAATCTAGGTCCATAGCTTAGCACACTCTTCGCTAGCTATTTGTGTAAGATCTTGGACACCCATATCTTCCTATCTTATACATTACCGACGTTACTTAAAAAAAAAAAAAGGTAATATAAAAGCCCTACGCATTTCATGTGTCCATCTAGTACCGAGCGTCTGCAGTCAGCCCCGCAAACGTGTTATACAGCCCAAAAGTGCTTCTACACAGCCATCGCGTGTGTCCATTAGCGCACGAGTTTCTCGTCAAAATAATGTCAACGTTGGCAGACTACACTGGGTCGGAAATAACGAAAGTAATTCAAGGCTATTATTGTCCTTCTGACCACTGTAAAAAAAAAAAAAAAAAAAAAAAAAATTACAAAAATTAAAAAAAATATGACAATACCAAAATGTCCTCAGTGCTTGCAATGTCCATCCTACAAGGAACAGTACCAGGAAAAAGAGGCAGAGAAAGGGATTAGAAAACAACATTAAAAAAATGGACGGGCCTGTTTTTCATTCAAAACGAAGGACATAGAGGAATGGAGGAAGACGGTTGACCGATCATGAGTGGTGCCCCAACGGGCTAACAGACCAAGGGAGGTCAATAAAGGCGCCACGACAAATGGTGCACAGACAGCTGGTTCAATGACATCGAGTTAACTCCAGATCCCGCCTGGTGGCGCCTCGGTAGAAATGTCAGTGGAAGCAGATAGGCTAATGGCGGGTAGCGAACCTCACTTCTGTCCTTTTATCTTGTTTTCTTGTTTTTAAAATGTTTTTTTTTTTGTTTACTCTCCAGGTTGAGAAAGAGGTACACCTGCAACCCCCCCCCCCCCTCCTCCCTCCCAGTCCCAGTCCAAATAGTCCGACACACCGTTCCACAAAGGGGGCCGTCATCAGAGGGTATCTGGAAATTTAGGCACCGGATATTTAGGCACCCGGAAATTTAGGCACTCTTTAATTCTCACTTTTTTTATTGAGAAGAACAAACAATTGGTACTGAAAACAAAAGGAAAGGGGAATCATGATTGTCATTTTTCCCATTTTGTCAGCTTTTCTTTAGTTAGAATCGTTATAGTGGCTATTTATTATAACGTCACCGATAGCCAATAGCCTAATGATAAAATATACGTTAACATTTTAAAATGATTTTCAAAATTAAGGTCGCTAATTAAAGAGTGCCTAATTTTCCGGTGCCTAATTTTCCGCCTTGTCAAAAAGTGTCTAATTATCCGGTGCCTAATTATCCGTAAATATGCGGTGCCTAAATATCCGGTGCCTAATTATCCGTAAATAAGCGGTGCCTAAATATCCGGTGCCTAAATTTCCTAAATTCTCATCAGAGACCCTTGGCTGGAGTGGTGGTCCTTTATGACTGTGACAGAAATAGAAGAGGAAGATGTTCCCCGTGGTCTGCGCTGCCGCTTGTAGCTAGTGGGGGTCTGTGCAACGTATCTGGAGCTCCAGGGTCACACCTGCCCCGTCAACTAATTGACTGATGTTAACTTTGAAGAAGAGTCAATGACACAGCCATAATTAGTTCACCGGACAAGGAGTTTATCGACAAACGGCTCACGTGGCAAGAAGTCGCGAAAAGTATACCAGGTCATGACAACGACGAGAGAGAGAGAAAGAGAGAGATATGGAGAAAGAGAAACAGTGGGAACGAGAGAGGAAAAGAGAAAGAGAAAGTGGCTCAAATGACAAATGGACCTAAAAAGCTGACCAGGTGATAACAACGACGAGAGAGATAGCAGGGGCCACCGCCGGATTTACCTATATCATCATGGCTCTATGCAATATATAAGCTCTAGCTTAGGGCCTCCAAGAAATATTTAGTAGTTACATGCAATATCTGGACTTTTATGTGGCCCCATAGCTCAAATAGCTTAAGGTCTTTTCAACTCTAAATAGGGCACTGCATAATGCGTAGGGGTTTCATATCGCCTGGTCCCACGACTAATGACCAAGTGTGGCCTACCCTACACTGCAATTTTGTAAAAAAAAAAAAAAATGGTTAAAAAATTTTAAAGTTTTCTTAAAATATCCTAAACGTTAAAGTTGAGATTACCTTCCAAACATGAGCCCGTGGTTTTAGCTTGAGTCATTGTAAGGAACTACTTTCATCAGGTTTATTGTAATGTGGTGACCGTGCGTTGGTGGTGACGTTGGGGTCCCACACTCCCATTCGTTCTTTTGTTGTTGTTGTGTTTTTATGTCATGTAGGTTAACTAAACCGTTGATAGTATTTTTTTTTCTGCTTTTTTAAAATAAGTAATCATCTTTTTGTTTTCATTTTTTTCTATTACCAGAAATCTAGATTTAGACTTAACATTAGATATTAAACAAGCAGAACAAACATCGTGCTCTGTTACTTAGAGAAACGTTAAAGATGTTGACCTTTTTAGCTCGACATTGGTATGGGTTCCTCCAGGGGAGGAGATTGGGGTTGCCCCTTAGAGCGAGCAGTGAAAAACAGTCCAGACATGAACATTGAACTATGAATCGATCGAAAGATCAGTTAATTCAGCCACTCGCTCGCATGGGCAGGGTTTAATCCACGAAAGTGGAGTGAGGCAGGAGAACTGTCCTGTTGGCTCATATTTCTCGCGGCTGTGGCCAAATTTTAATTCACGGTGCCCCCGCTGCGGGGAAGAAGGCTGCCCCAGACTTGCTGATCTCCGTCTCGGCAGGTCTGGGAAACCAAAAATTCTCGACCTGTATGGCGACATTTATGCACTACGCAAGACAGCAGGGTTTCTGTCCAGGGCTTTTGCAAGAGAAGATTTGAGCCTCTCAAGCCCCCACTCATATGGAGTTTGATGATGATGACCTTTTTAGCTACCTGAATTAAGGAGGAGGTTTACAAAAAAAAAAAAAAATTAAGATAGAGTGATAATTACATTTATCATGGAATAGTGTCTTTCACTTGAATGGCTGCTTTATCGTCTGGTATGTGCACTGGAAAGTCTTTCGGATGGTTTCGGGTTTACACCCTGAGACAGTATCAATGTTGTTTGTTTTCTAACTGTATCGTCAAAACAAAAGGATAGGCCTACTAATTGCTTAAATTCACAAACAAGCTTGCCAAGCATACAGACACCATGAACGACTGAGAACAGTGGAGGATGTAAATAAGGAACACATTGAAGAAATTGACAATTACTGACTGAAAGTAATTCATAGCATAGTGAATGTTAGTTTTAACTTTAGCATGCAACAACCTTTCATTTAGTGGTCATCGAAAGATTATCGTTTAGGTGACACAAGTAACAACGACAATGTCTTAGCATTACCGGTACATACATTCTTAAGAGAATAAAAAACCATAAGCCTTTACCTCGACCCACAGATTCAAAACGAGATAACAATAATTTTGGGCAATGCAATTTTAGCAAAAATACTAAAAGAGATCAAATCTGCGACATTGTTCTTTATGATGGTTGACACGTGACCTCCGTGACCGTGCTATTTGTAGGCTATAAACTAGATCTATACTCTAATTATTGACTCACCGTTATTAAATTAATAGATTTACTACATCGTCCTAGCCTAACGAAAAAATCTAGATCTAGCATTTAATTCCTCTAGGTCTAGATCTAGATCTAGCATTTAATTCCTCTAGGTCTAGATCTAGCATTTAATTCCTCTAGGTCTAGATCTAGATCTAGCATTTAATTCCTCTAGGTCTAGATCTAGATCTAGCATTTAATTCCCCTAGGTCTAGATCTAGAATTTAATTCCTCTAGGTCTAGATCTAGAATTTAATTCCTCTAGGTCTAGATCTAGATCTAGCATTTAATTCCTCTAGGTCTAGATCTAGATCTAGCATTTATTAAATTCCTCTAGGTCTAGATCTAGCATTTAATTCCTCTAGGTCTAGATCTAGATCTAGCATTTAATTCCTCTAGGTCTAGATCTAGATCTAGCATTTAATTCCTCTAGGTCTAGATCTAGAATTTAATTCCTCTAGGTCTAGATCTAGAATTTAATTCCTCTAGGTCTAGATCTAGATCTAGCATTTAATTCCTCTAGGTCTAGATCTAGATCTAGCATTTAATTCCTCTAGGTCTAGATCTAGATCTAGCATTTAATTCCTCTAGGTCTAGATCTAGCATTTAATTCCTCTAGGTCTAGATCTAGCATTTAATTCCTCTAGGTCTAGATCTAGCATTTAATTCCTCTAGGTCTAGATCTAGATCTAGCATTTAATTCCTCTGAGTCTAGGTCTAGATCTAGATCTAGCATTTAATTCCTCTAGATCTAGATCTAGATCTAGCATTTAATTCCTCTGAGTCTAGGTCTAGATCTAGATCTAGCATTTAATTCCTCTAGATCTAGATCTAGCATTTAATTCCTCTGAGTCTAGGTCTAGATCTAGATCTAGCATTTAATTCCTCTAGGTCTAGATCTAGATCTACCCACTTTTCATAAAGATAATCATGTTAATCAGCAAAAGCATAAAAGTCTGTATTACTATTAGATCTAGAATCTAGATCTAATTATTTATAATATTAATATAATATAGAATCTAGATGCTAGATCTAGAATTAATTACTTACTTTAGTCGTTAGATTAGAGTGCTCCTTTAATGGTACGTAGATCTAATCATAATGCTTCTATTCAAAGGCTAAGGTAATACCACTGGCCATTTTTTTCTTGCTAAGCCTACTAAGACTAAGCCATCATGATCATCTTTTGCCACTTTTGGTAATCGGAAAGCATCCTGATATAGATCTAGAACCTTTACAAAACGAGACAACATTTGATTTGTTCAACATTGTAGATATAGAGTTTAAATCAGTGATTCCCAAAGTGGTCTATATAGACCCCCAGGGGTCTACGAAGACTTCCAAGGGGTCTACGAAAGTGAAAAAATAAATTGGGGGTCTATGAGATGCCCACGGGGGTCTACGATAATAGATTTTTTAATTATTTTAATTATATTAATTGTTATATTCCATGAATGTAACTCTTTCAAACACTAATATATGTGATATGCATCTCAGTTAATCCTTTAAATGTTTATCCTGCAATTCAAAAAGAAACTTGTATTTCATTTCATTACTTATTTAAAGAGCTTCATTTTGTCTACATGTAACTGATGTTTAACAAAAAGAAATGTAGACTGTACAGCGTAGATTATTTAAAATTGAGATTCGTTCCTTCCTTGTCAAGCAAGCGGTTACCTAACTGCCCTTTAATAATGATATGAAATCAATTACGCTGGAGGATCATTTGAGACAATGCCACCCTGACAAAATAGATACAGATTTGAAAAACTTTCCAACAGTCAAAGATAAAGTTCATAATAGACCAACAAAATCTCTCTTCGACATCATATAGAGAAGAAGGTGGTTTGTGGGCGTCTTACAAAATCTCTTTACTTACAGCAAAATACAGAAAACACTATAGATAAAACATTGAATTTACCACGTCTGATATTATTAAAAGACTTTCTTTAAGCAACAATACATTAGTTGCATGAGTTACAAAATTAAAAGCTTCGTATGTAATTCTTTGCAAACGATAGATGCCCAGTTTACAGTTTTGGATCAAGAGCGTCATAGGTTCTGTTCTGACAGGGTGTAGCGCTGTGTTCTGACAGGGTGTAGCGCTGTGTGCTGACAGGGTGTAGCGCTGTGTTCTGACAGGGTGTAAGCGCTGTGTTCTGACAGGGTGTAAGCGCTGTGTTCTGACAGGGTGTAAGCGCTGTGTGCTGACAGGGTGTAGCGCTGTGTTCTGACAGGGTGTAAGCGCTGTGTTCTGACAGGGTGTAGCGCTGTGTTCTGACAGGGTGTAGCGCTGTGTGCTGACAGGGTGTAGCGCTGTGTGCTGACAGGGTGTAGCGCTGTGTGCTGACAGGGTGTAAGCGCTGTGTTCTGACAGGGTGTAAGCGCTGTGTTCTGACAGGGTGTAAGCGCTGTGTGCTGACAGGGTGTAGCGCTGTGTGCTGACAGGGTGTAGCGCTGTGTTCTGACAGGGTGTAGCGCTGTGTTCTGACAGGGTGTAGCGCTGTGTGCTGACAGGGTGTAGCGCTGTTCTGACAGGGTGTAAGCGCTGTGTTCTGACAGGGTGTAGCGCTGTGTGCTGACAGGGTGTAGCGCTGTGTGATGACAGGGTGTGGCGCTGTGTGCTGACAGGGTGTAGCGCTGTGTGCTGCCTAACTGCCTAAGGGTTGCCGGCTCCTTATTTTTCTTCAGGGTGTAATCACAAAACCTTTCCCATGTTTGAGTTGCAAGGCAGCAAAGTTTTGAATTCAGTTTTCCTTCTGCTAGGTGGGTAGCAAGCCCCAAGGGCTAATGAGCCATTTCTGGTCGAAGCTTACTGGTTTAAGTTTAGCCGCCAGTTACTCGCCTTCGCCCCTTCTGTTAGTGAAAACAGTTCTGCGGACCCAATATTTGAGCCATACGTGAAAGATCAAGAAATACACGAGAAACTGCTCTTTGCGAAAACTTTTACAATGATATTTAAGACAAATTAAATAATTAATTAATATTTAATGTTTGATGGACTACTTCACAGAACAACAAATTCCTATTTTGGGGGGAGGGGGTCTACCGATAACCAGAAAACATGACAAGGGGTCTACGAGTCAAAAAAGTTTGGGAACCACTGGTTTAAATCCATGATGAATGTTTCGAAAATCCTAAAACATATTTAGATGAAGATTCTAGTTGTTTCAAAAGAAACATTTTTATGTACACTACACAGCAACACAGACAGTGGTTTCGCACACACGCATCATCAGTGACACACAACCTTGGCCTCTGACGAGTGATGACGTAGGCCGCGCTGTGGTCAGAGGGATGGCTTCCTATGTCGAAGGTGCCGGTTGACACGGGGTCACGGAGGTCACGGTTGACAACACTCAATGAGATTAGAGAGTTGATTAAATTTGCATTATTTTCTGAAAATGTTTTGCCAACTCCGATGACCAACTACCTAAAGAAATTGCAATCAGAGAGTTATTTGTAGGTATTCATATTTGTGAGAACCATAAGTCTGCACTGAACAAATACTCTTAAGTAATAAAATTAAGTACTTAAATTACACACTACACACAGGCAATGATGGTATTTCAATATGAGCGGAAAGTACAACAGATTACAAGGTATTGTTTCAACAAAAGTAGTCGCTTGAGCATTATGTTCACTGTGCTAAACAGTAGGCCCCCTACTTCAACAAGTTCTGAAATGATTTTGTCAACTGTGATCATGAACTTGCATTGGAATGTCTTTTAGTAAATGTAATTTTTTTTTCTTATTCATCGTTCTCATTGTTACGTTGGAGTGTTCATATGACTAGACCAATACATGAGATGAACTGCGCAGTGGTTTCCAAATCAGGGAGCTCTCCATATAGTTTTCTTTCTATTGGGGTGATTTGGGGCCAATGTCTTATACGGGCCTCTTGGTATAGAGAGAGCAGTTTTGGAGGACGTGGTCGGCATTTTCTGGTGATACTCCACATGGGCAGATTTCACTGGTTCCAATTTTGAGCTTCCGGAACATGTGTTGTCGCATTCTGTTGTGTCCAGTCCTGAGTCGAAAGATTAGACGTTGGTCTTGTCGGGATAGCTTATAGTAAGCGTCATCTTTCTTGTGATTTGGATGAGAGCTCGTCCATTTCTCATTTATTTTATCTACAATTAATTTCTTCATTTCTTCTGGATAGAGTGCAGAGTTTACTTGTGAGTTTGTTCTCCCACTCTTGGCGAGTGTGTCAGCCTTCTCATTTCCTGCTAGTTGTATGTGAGCTGGTATCCATTGAATAACAGTTTTTTTGCTGTTGTTGTTGAGCTTTGTAAGTGCTTTTAATATAAGGGGAACCAGAGTTTTGCAAGCTTTGGAGGGTTGTTTTCGCGTCTGTTAGTAAATGTAATGATACATACAAACTACTGGATTTCTTTATCACACAAAATATTTGTCATACGGGGGGGGGGGGAGGGGGATGGAAGGGCCCATCAACATATTCTTGAACCCGGGCCCACGGGTACCTTGCTACGTTACTGCCCAGGCCCAAACATGAGTGTGGCCCCCCAAATGAGTATTTTTTAAATTAAATATTACGCGAAATAATAATAATAATAATCTTTTTTGTCCGTATGGAAATTTGTCTTACAATTTTTGCACTACACCAAAAAAACAACAACATTGTAAGTAGAAAAAAACAAAATGTACATTCACACCAGACTCACTCATAATGAAGGGTCCCCCAAAAAGGTCATGCACCCCAGGCCACCAAACGATTGGAAATTCCTAGCTATTCCCCTGGTATTACAAATGATTAACTTAGCACTGAAAATTCTAAAAAGCATATAGGCAATATAGTTCATAATAAACGACTTTGTTTTTTTCTTCTCTTTAATGTAGTTATAATTAAGATCTTTCAGTAGTCCGCTATCCACGTCTCTCTTCACCACCCATCTCTGACTCTCTCTCTCTGGCTCTCTCTCTCTCTCTGTCTCTCTCTCTCTGGCTCTCTCTCTCTCTCTCTGGCTCTCTTTCTCTGGCTCTCTCTCTCTCTGGTTCTCTCTCTCTCTGGTTCTCTCTCTCTGGCTCTCTCTTTCTCTCTCTCTGGCTCTCTCTCTCTCTCTCTCTGCGCTCTTTCTCTGGCTCTCTCTTTCTCTTTCTCTCTCTCTGTCTCTCTCTCTCTCTCTCTGTATGAGATGATCCATAGTCGCGAAGCTAGTAAGTGTTTTCTCCCCCCCCCTTTCTCTCTCCTGGTTAGTTAGCCAAGCGTAGATCAACTTCGCCATGCACCAAGGATCATCTCATGGAAATTCAGAAGAATGCCTGGGCATTAGCTGTGGTCGGAACGATGTCGCCCACACATCAGTCCCCCCCCCCCACCTCTCCGCGCAGCTAAAGTATCTAAAGGAAAGGCAAGTGTTTGTACAGTTTGGGGTCAGCGGCGTGGCAGACTGTGCCAGGGTGTATTTAAAAATACCGTATTCTCTAATACAAAATCTTAATTTTGACATTAGGCCTATTCTTATCCCTACCCAGACTGGGCCCCGCGCAACCCGTTTCGCATAGGGCCCGCCATTGTAAGGGACGGCCCTGGGAGGATGCTAGAATCAAAGCAGACGACGAGAGAGATAGCGCGGAAAAAAAAGAGAGAATGTTGACATTTTGTTGCTGTGTATTTGTTTGGTATGTAGAGTTATTCCCCTTGGTTAACTACTATTGTTGTGTGTATAACCTGTGTTATGTGAGAGTGTGTTATTAAAGAGTCTGATGTACCCAGCGTCTAGTGTTAGCGTCGCTTATTGAGTTCAGTGTTCTTTAGTGTATCAAGAGAGAGAGAAGACAGAAGGAAAGAAAGAGCTCCACCACAAAAAGAATCTTTCGTCACCTTCCGCCCATCCTACAAATATTCGTGTCCCTAATGACACTCCCCGCCTCTGATGATGTTGGCAATGTTGCAATGCAATCTTTCAATTATGTTTTTAAATAAACATTTGTAGAAACAAAGGGAGGATACTAGAATCAGAGCCTACCAAACGACGAGAGAGAGATATATATAATGACATTGTATTTATGTGTATGTGTTGGCATTTAGAGTTATTCCCCTTGGTAAGAAAGTTCATACCATAGACATCCTCTGGTTCATACTGTGTTGTGTGTAACCTGTGTTACAGAGAGTGTGTTATGAAAGAGTCTGATGCATGGGTTCTCAACCTGTGGATCGCGACTCCCCTTGGGGGGGTCGATTGACGATTTGCCAGGGGTCGTCTAAGACCATCAAAAATATGGATTGTTATTGTCTATTTTTCTATTGCTGTATGTGTGTGTGAGGTGGGGTCGCGGCAGATTGGGAGATTGTAACAAGGGGTCGCCGTGCTTAAAAGGTTGAGAACCGCTGGATCACTCAGATGTATCCAGCGTATAGTGTTCTTTAGTGTTATATTAAGCTTATAAGTATATAATTATTTTAAGCTAACATGGAAGGGAAAGAGAAAAGTAGAGAAAGAAAAAGCAAGACGGAAAGAGATAGAGAGAGAGAGAGATCGGAGCCCCGCCATAGAGAGACTCTTTTGTCATCTTCAGCCCATCAAACAAATATTCGTGCCCCTAAAGACACTCGATCAGGGCCTCATCCATTGTTAAGGTCGTCTCTGAAGACCGCCCACCCTTTTTAAACAAACTACCATTTAATGATGCTTTATTTATTTAAAAAATTAGAAATAGTAGGCTAACATTCACTTTCCAGTAGCACAAGGCCTTCGTATAGAACGAATTAATGAAGACATGCTTTCATTGTCTGCTGATGTGTGAGAATTTTAAATTACACAGACTAAGATTAGTAAAAAAAATAAATTATTCCAGGCCCAATGTTGAAAAATTAGCAGAACTGTTGAATTCTAAATCTGTAAAAATACTTTTAAAAAAATAATTTATTCTCCGCCTTTTTTTTTTTTCAGAAGCTAAATCCTACTATTATATTGTTATTTTAATATATAACTTCATTAAGTTAAAAAGTAAAGTTCCCCTTTCAGACCTTGTGATCTATGGGGCAGATGATGTAAAGGTCATCTGTTTCTACGGCCCACGATTAACGAGGGTGTCATGTGGCCAGCACTAAGACCAACCGCCTTCACTTTTCCCCTAACTAGAGTTTGATGGACTCAGAGGCACCCTAAAGATCCAGAAAGTAAAATTCCAAGTCATCACCAGGCGCTTCATCACTCAGCCCCCACGTTTCCTTTATTAACTCTTTCCCTCCGAAATTATTTTCCACGTTTCGATGGGATTCTCTTTTTTCTCAGTAGTATTTCACTCCCCGGTTATGTTTAAGCTTCAATATCTTTTTTTGGTTTGTTATCAGAAAATGTTTTATTTTGGTCTAGAATTAAAGGGGATGCAACACTCATTTTATATAAGACAATGTCAAGTTTATAAAGTCAAACATTAATTTAACTTAATGAGTTCAAATCAACGATGGTATCGTCAAATAGGAGAAAAAGAGTTATCTTACTAAAGTCATTATTCTCCTATTGTGTGTTGCTATGTTGATGGCTTGGATTGGACTTTAGTTCTAGATAAACACTGCACTGGTGAATCGCGTGATCTGTTAGTTGTGATATTGTTGTTCATTATTATTGTTTATAATTTAATTTAAATTACCCGATTTCATTATTACTTATTTGTTACTCATTTATTTTAATCTTGATCCTGTGTATGTTGGAGTTTTATTTAAATGGACGGCCTATGTAGCACTTGTGCTTTGTGGCAAAAAAAAAGTACAATTATGAAACTGTTCAATTCAATTGATTTTTTGTTCTTTTAGTAATGCAATCTTTTTTTTTTGTTTTAAATAAAAATTTGTTTGTAGAAACAAAAGGAGGATACTAGCACCAAAGTATAAGAGACGAGGAGGGAGAGAGAGAGAGGGAAAGAGAGAGAAGGGGGGGGGGGGAAGAGAGAATGTTAGCTTAAATAATACACTTACAAGCTTAATATTACACTAAGAAACACTGAACTCAACACTAGACTTTACTTTTTGCTTTATAGTAGTATGGCTGGTTAACTTAGTTATTATAGTGTCATGCTATAGCGCGTGGGTTCGATCCTCGTACTGTTTAATTATTTTTTCTTTATTTTTTCATTCAACGAAAAAAAAAATTAAAAATGCGTGACATCATTTCTTAAAATTTCAGAGAAATTTTATTATTTTTAAAAATTCAAACAATAATTATTAACAGCTACTGTACAGTGTGTCATCTAGACATCAATATCAGCTTCATAAAGTAAGAAGGGATTTGAAACAAAGTCATTCTAAAATTGAGAATTTTTACATTTCCCTTGTCAGATAAAGGGAGTAGACTCCCTTAGCCATGTAGCTCTTCAAACAATGGAGATTAGTGAAACAGGGTAAATAGACAAGGTAAATAATCCACGAATTAACCATTTCTATGGATTGATCCTAGTATCCTCCCTTTGCTTCTACAACATTTGAAGGAAAAAAAAGAAAGATAGCAGTACTACAAGAACACAAAATCATATATATATATATATATATATATATTTCTCCTTTATCTCTCTTAATATTTTCTTTCTCTATTTTCCTCTATCTCTTTATCTCTCTTTTAATTTCTCTCGTTCTCTCTTTCCCTCTTTGTCTCTCTTTGTTGACATTGTGTTTCTGTGTTTGTGTTTGTCGTTAGAATATAGAGTTACTCCATTGGTATGAAAGCTCGTATACTGTTGTGTGTAGCCTGTATAATGTGAGTGTGTGCTAATAAAAACTCTGGCCAGCTCAACGACAACTGCTTTTACTTTCCCTTACTAATGTCAGGTATTAGAGATAGATAGATAGAAATATAGATAGGTAGATAGATAGATAGATAGATAGATAGATAGATAGATAGATAGATAGATAGATAGATAGATAGATAGATAGATAGATAGATAGATAGATAGATAGATAGATAGATAGATAGATAGGTAGGTAGGTAGGTAGGTAGGTAGGTAGGTTGGTAGGTAGGTAGATAGGTAGATAGATAGACAGATAAACAGAAAAAGTAAAGTCCCCTTTTTAGACCTTGCAATCTATAAGCCAGATAATGTAAAGATCATCTGTGTCTCTGGCCGACGGTTAACTAGAATGTCATGGGGTCAGCACAACCACCAACCACTTTTACTTTCGCGAGCTAATGTCAGGTAACCATTAGAGCTGGATGAAAGGAGCATCATAAAATCCCGGAATTCATAACCCACTCTTCACCGAGATTCGAACCCCGAGACCCATCGATTCGGAATCCAAACCACCAAGCTCCCTCTGGCAGCCATCAGGCATTTTATTTTTAAACATATAATTTTCCAGATAGGCCTAAATTGATTGTATGCAATATCTGTGGCATTTTACGTCTCGAGAGACGATCTTTTCCCTTTGCAACTTCTTGTGTGACTAAAGAGGCCAATCCTTGATACACAGCTGCGATCGCAGGTTGGGCATATGTAATCACCTGGCGCCGTTGCATTTTCACCCTTCTTTCTGCTTCTGTTGTGTATGACATCTGCAATCCGAGACCCTTCCTTTATGCTCTCTCTCCACGTGGATCTGTCCAGTGCCACCTCTTCCCAGTTGCCAGTGTCGATTTTGAAGAGCTTCATGTCTCGTTTGCATACATCTGTATAACGTAAAAGTGGGCCACCAGCGGCTCTCCTGCCTTCTATTAGATATACCATAACGAATAGTGTTCTATTACTTTGATATTGCCCTTATAAACTTAAAAGGTAAGAAAGCACAGACCTATATATGTCTGTGGTAAAAAATATAAAATTTAGTAATTGTTTCGTTCCCCTAAACTAAAAAACTCGGCCACATTTAAGTCTACAACATAAAAGCTACTTCGAATTCCTTTCTCTAAAATCATTTATAAAATTCACAAGCTCGGGATTCTTATAAAAATATTTATTCAGGAACTAATTATACATACATTATGTCTCCCTTTATTTAATAAACAAAAAGGACTATGTCAAGGGCGGACTGGGTATCAAAACCGGTCCGGGCATTACCAGATAAACCGGCCCACAAATGGCATGTCATATCATGGGCGTAGCAAGGATTTTGTCAGTGGAGTTTTTTTTACCACCCCCCCCCCAATATATATATTCCTACCGCCCCCCCCCCCCTATGGATCCGCCAGTGAAACAATGATTGGCTTGTTTAAATAGAGAAACACTTAACTGGCCCTTCTGAAGGAGGCCTTCCTGGCATAATTTTGTCGCTAGCAAAGTCATCTAATTTTCCTACAATGACCTGTTATGTGGTGCTCAATCTGGCCACATCACTAGGTTTTGTAAGGGATATGCTAGTTCAATACACAATCAATTGATAGGTACGAGTTCTTCAATTGAAATCGTCATGCAATAGAGTAGGATTAAATGGAAAATTTGCACAATTATTCATTGTCATGAACACCACATGAATCAGTACAATATATATATATATATATACCCAGCTCTAATGGGTACCTGACATTATTCCCAGAAAAGCAAAGGCGGTTGGTTGTTGTGCTGGCCACATGGCACCCTCGTTAACCGTAGGCCACAGAAACAGATGACCTTTACATCATCTGCCCTATAGACCACAAGGTCTGACATTGATAAATACAATGACGTGTGCGAAGATGCCAGTCCGATTTTTCAGTTGCCCTGAGATTGACAGGAAATAAAAACACCTCAGGCGCTCACCTGTGACCTTCACATTATTCTAACTGTCGGAAATAAAAAGGCAACTTTTACGACATTCAATCATTTGTTTTGTTTCCGATACTGACAAGGAATAACGGTTAGAGCAGCGGTTCTCAACCTTTTAGGCTCGGCGACCCCTTTTTACCATCCCCCACTCTGCCGCGACACCCCCCCCCCCCACAGCAATAGAAGAATAGACATAATCGATCCTTATTTTCGATGGTCTTAGGCGACCCCTGGCAAATCGTCAATCGACCCCCAAAGGTGTCGCGACCCACAGGCTGAGAACCCCTGGGTTAGAGGATGAGGCATGGGTCGATGACTTAAGAAGTGGAATTTTCCACCGGAGGCTTTGAAAGTAAATAATCAGTTGAGATCAAATGACAAGAGTTGAATAGTTTCGGTAACCAAAGGCTATTAATTGTTAAGAAACAGAAACTTACATGTGGACAAAAAAGGAGCTGTAGGCTACCACATAACCACACGAAAGTTAAATTAAAAAAAAAAAAAAAATCTTATATCAACTCACTGTCTGTAGGCTATGTCTAGTAAAAAGTTTGTACACGTTATTTCTCCGATACCCAATCTCAGATCAAGCTGAAATTTGAACAATTATTTCTTTTACCTGACAACAAAGAATTTTTAAAAAAATTTGGTAATTATTTTGGTTTAGTATCTCGAACAAGGGAAAGAAATTGTACTTGACTGAGGGGGTGGTATAGAGGCTGAATTAGTCCCCTTTATAGGTCGCCGCTTTTAAATAGGCCCTAAGTTAGAAACAAATAAGTGATCTTCTATTTTCATAAACAGCTCACGAGTGGATAGTATGTCGGCTTGAGAAGGCTCGAGCACCCACTTTTTAAAATATATATAAATGCTCTCAAAAAGCAATTACGTTAAAATTTACCCACATATCCCCCCCCCCCCAAAAAAAAAATAATTTCATAACTGGTCCCGATAAGTGATAGGATCATAGCGTATTGAGAAAGCTAAAAGCATGAAATAGCGCTAAATAAAAACAATGTGTAAAAATATTTCTCATCGTACAGATTTACTGTTATTGGTCTAGATCTATTTCAAATTTAATGACATGACATGAAAAGTTTTTTTTTTAATGTCTTTTTCTTGTTTTTATTTGTTTTTATGTTTGGAATGTCCCTTCAAACCACTCGCAGGACGGCGGGGAAAGGTGTCGAGAAAGATTCGAACCCGGGTATATCGAGAAGACAGTCTAGAGTGCACGTTTCAGGACCAGCTAGTCAATCGTATTAGCAACAGATAGTGTATGTCCATATTGGATAAATTTAAGAAATTTGGAAAGATAGATAGGTAGAGAGACAGATAGAAAGAGAGAGAGAGAGAGAAAGATAGAGACAAAGAGATTAAGATAGAGAGATGTACAGAGATAGAGAGAGAGACAGAGAGAGAGGCAGAGAGACAGAGAGAGAAAGAGAGAGAAAGATAGAGAGATGTACAGAGATAGAGAGAGACAGAGAGAGAGGGATAAAGATAGAGAGAGCCAAAGAGATTAAGAAAGAGACATGTACAGAGATAGAGAGACAGAGAGAGAGGCAGAGAGACAGAGACAGAGAGAGAGACAGAGAGAGCAAAGCTAAGTGGCTCAAATGTAGCGAATGGAAACTGGGTAATGCAGACGATGAGAAAAGCCTCTAACCCAAAATATCCCCTCATCTAATTCTATAAAGTGGCCATGTTAGCCTTGACCTTCCTAATTTTTAAAAACTAGAAGAAAAAAAAAAAGAAGTTTTGAAGTTTTTAGTGCTTGGTAGAACTTATAAGTGCATTTCAGGAAGTAACCCCTTCAACGCCACAGCTTTGAAACGCTTTCTTGTCCATGTTGTGTGCAAAACAACACAGCAAGCGTGCTTCCTCCTCTCTGATTGAATAAGGCATGTCCTTGAGACCGTGTGCAAAACAACACAGCAAGCGTGCTTCCTCCTCTCTGATTGAATAAGGCATGTCCTTGAGACCGTGTGCAAAACAAAACAGCAAGCGTGCTTCCTCCTCTCTTATTGAATAAGCCTTGTCTAATCAGGGGCGGACTGGCTGTATGGGCAAACGGGCAAATGCCAGGTGGGCCGGTACCAAATGGGCCGGTCTGGTCGCGAGCAAAGACCAAAAAAATTCCAAGCAGACAACTTAAAAAACAAGGTTACAAAAGACAGTTTGTGTGGAAACACAAACTCAAAATCGGCCCCCGAAGTGGTCCACCCAGGCAGGCTTCAATATTTTCAGAAAGAGCATCCGAATGAAATTATATCAAAGACAAATGAGAGATAAGAATGGAGAAAGATGGTTAACAGATCTTGTGTAGTGCCCCAACGGTCCAGCAGATCAAAGGATAGGTGAAAGTGAATGTAAAGTTAGATGTGAACCTGGCCTAACTAGTTCCCCTTAAAGACCTTGTGGTCTATAGGGCAGATGATGTAAAGTTCATGTTTTTTGTGACCTACGGTTAACGAGGGTGTCATGTAGCCACCACAACGACCAACCGCCTTTACTTTTTCCCAACTAATGCCATGTACCCATTAGAGCTGAGTGGACTCAGAGGCACCCAAAGATTCTAAAGATGAAAATCCCAGTCTTCACCAGGATTCGAACCCGGGACCCCTGGTTCGAAAGCCAAGTGCTTTACCGCTCAGCCACCGCACCTCCCCTGGCCTAACTGATGTCTTATAATTGATCTAATTGTTTTGAAAGGGCTCAATCTCTTATTCTTTTTTTTTTGTCAAGAAATTACAATTCATTTAATATCTACTAATTTGTAGTCATTTTCAAAAAAATAAAAATAAAACATGAGTGGTCAAGAAATTACAATTCATTTAATATCTACTAATTTGTAGTCATATTCAAAAAAATAAAAATAAAACATGAGTGGTCAAGAAATTACAATTCATTTAATATCTACTAATTTGTAGTCATTTTCAAAAAAATAAAAATAAAACATGAGTGGTCAAGAAATTACAATTCATTTAATATCTACTAATTTGTAGTCATATTCAAAAAAATAAAAATAAAACATGAGTGGTCAAGAAATTACAATTCATTTAATATCTACTAATTTGTAGTCATTTTCAAAAAAATAAAAATAAAACATGAGTGGTCAAGAAATTACAATTCATTTAATATCTACTAATTTGTAGTCATTTTAAAAAAAATAAAAATAAAACATGAGTGGTCAAGAAATTACAATTCATTTAATATCTACTAATTTGTAGTCATTTTAAAAAAAATAAAAATAAAACATGAGTGGTCAAGAAATTACAATTCATTTAAAATCTACTAATTTGTAGTCATTTTAAAAAAAAAACAAAAAACAAAAAACATGAGTGGTCAAGAAATTACAATTCATCTATTATCTACTATTTTGTAGTCATTTTCAAAAAAATAAAAATAAAACATGAGTGGTCAAGAAATTACAATTCATTTAATATCTACTAATTTGTAGTCATTTTCAAAAAAATAAAAATAAAACATGAGTGGTCAAGAAATTACAATTCATTTAATATCTACTAATTTGTAGTCATATTCAAAAAAATAAAAATAAAACATGAGTGGTCAAGAAATTACAATTCATTTAATATCTACTAATTTGTAGTCATTTTCAAAAAAATAAAAATAAAACATAAGTGGTCAAGAAATTACAATTCATTTAAAATCTACTAATTTGTAGTCATTTTCAAAAAAATAAAAATAAAACATGAGTGGTCAAGAAATTACAATTCATTTAATATCTACTAATTTGTAGTCATTTTAAAAAAAATAAAAATAAAACATGAGTGGTCAAGAAATTACAATTCATTTAAAATCTACTAATTTGTAGTCATTTTAAAAAAAAAACAAAAAACAAAAAACATGAGTGGTCAAGAAATTACAATTCATCTATTATCTACTATTTTGTAGTCATTTTCAAAAAAATAAAAATAAAACATGAGTGGTCAAGAAATTACAATTCATTTAATATCTACTAATTTGTAGTCATTTTCAAAAAAATAAAAATAAAACATAAGTGGTCAAGAAATTACAATTCATTTAAAATCTACTAATTTGTAGTCATTTTCAAAAAAATAAAAATAAAACATGAGTGGTCAAGAAATTACAATTCATTTAATATCTACTAATTTGTAGTCATTTTAAAAAAAATAAAAATAAAACATGAGTGGTCAAGAAATTACAATTCATTTAAAATCTACTAATTTGTAGTCATTTTAAAAAAATAAAAATAAAACATGAGTGGTCAAGAAGTTACAATTCATTTAATATCTACTAATTTGTAGTCATTTTCAAAAAAAATAAAAATAAAACATGAGTGGTCAAGAAATTACAATTCATTTAATATCTACTAATTTGTAGTCATTTTCAAAAAAATAAAAATAAAACATGAGTGGTCAAGAAATTACAATTCATTTAATATCTACTAATTTGTAGTCATATTCAAAAAAATAAAAATAAAACATGAGTGGTCAAGAAGTTACAATTCATTTAATATCTACTAACTTTTAGTCATTTTCAAAAAAATAAATAAAAATAAAACATGAGTGGTCAACAAATTATAATTCATTTAATATCTACTAATTTGTAGTCATTTTCAAAAAAATAAAAATAAAACATGAGTGGTCAAGAACTTACAATTCATCTATTATCTACTAATTTGTAGTCATTTTCAAAAAAATAAAAATAAAACATGAGTGGTCAAGAAATTACAATTCATTTAATATCTACTAATTTGTAGTCATTTTCAAAAAAAAAACAAAAAAAAAACCATGAGTGGTCAAGAAATTACAATTCATCTAATATCTTCTAATTTGTAGTCATTTTCAAAAAATTAAAAATAAAACATGAGTGGTCAAGAAATTACAATTCATTTAATATCTACTAATTTGTAGTCATTTTCAAAAAAATAAAAATAAAACATGAGTGGTCAAGAAATTACAATTCATTTAATACCTACTAATTTGTAGTCATTTTCAAAAAATAAAAATAAAACATGAGTAGTCAAGAAATTACACTTCATTTAATATCTACTAATTTGTAGTCATTTTCAAAAAAATAAAAATAAAACATGAGTGGTCAAGAAATTACAATTCATCTATTATCTACTATTTTGTAGTCATTTTCAAAAAAATAAAAATAAAACATGAGTGGTCAAGAAATTACAATTCATTTTATATCTACTAATTTGTAGTCATTTTCAAAAAAATAAAAATAAAACATGAGTGGTCAAGAAATTACAATTCATTTAATATCTACTAACTTTTAGTCATTTTCAAAAAAATAAATAAAAATAAAACATGAGTGGTCAACAAATTATAATTCATTTAATATCTACTAATTTGTAGTCATTTTCAAAAAAATAAAAATAAAACATGAGTGGTCAAGACATTACAATTCATTTAATATCTACTAATTTGTAGTCATTTTCAAAAAAATAAATAAAAATAAAACATGAGTGGTCAAGAAATTACAATTCATTTAATATCTACTAATTTGTAGTCATTTTCAAAAAATTAAAAATAAAACATGAGTGGTAAAGAAATTACAATTCATTTAATATCTACTAATTTGTAGTCATTTTCAAAAAATTAAAAATAAAACATGAGTGGTCAACAAATTATAATTCATTTAATTTCTACTAATTTGTAGTCATTTTCAAAAAAATAAAAATAAAACATGAGTAGTCAAGAAATTACAATTCTTTTAATACCTACTAATTTGTAGTCATTTTCAAAAAATTAAAAATAAAACATGAGTGGTCAACAAATTATAATTCATTTAATTTCTACTAATTTGTAGTCATTTTCAAAAAAATAAAAATAAAACATGAGTGGTCAAGAAATTACAATTCATTTAATATCCACAAGTTTGACATTGCTAAGGTTGTCAATTGTAGTCAAACTGAATGTAAGTTATCTTATCTTGTAGACATTTTAAAAAAAAAATTAAACGAAGCAAAAAGAACTCTGTAGTGTAATTGTATCAAATTAGTTTATGTTTCCTTTTAAGCACTTGGCATTTGTTATTGTCACTTTATGGTTAAAGGGGACATAATGTATTGAACTTGGTGGTAGTGCGAAGAGGAAAAAGTGACTGATTTCATTCTAAGCCTCCATTCTGTCTCGTCAAATAGTATTTTAGACATATAATAATATTTAATTCTACACAACAGAACCTCATCTTTTCTATTAAGTAATACAGAGAAAAAGGACTTCCTTGATAAGTAGACTCAGTATTATTGTTTTAACAGTAACAATCTTCTACATAAATGAGTTCATTAAACAAAGTTGCGCAGCAACTTTAACAATCTTTCAGGAAACTGACTTTGAAGCAATGCTATGTTCCCAGGTAGTAGCTAGTAATTAGGCAAGGCAAGCCAATATAGGGTTTTATACAGCTGCCCTGTATGCCTTATGTATTTAAAAAAGACTGATCAGGGAACAGGTTAATCCCTCTCACGACAATTTTTTAAAGGTCTCCTTGAGATGTAAGAGGACTACTCTAGCATCATCAAAGTGGCCCTCAGGTCTGTTAGAGTCATTCCGGGATAGTTAACCAAGCAAAGGTACTACTGTATCACAATTGTTCAGGGTTCTGTTAGGGTCATGTGTAAATTATTTCAGGATAGGGGTTTCGATTAAAGATTCTTTTTTTCTCTCATTACGAGGGGTTTTAACAAACAAACAAAAAATATAAAATAAATAAATAGATAAATAAATAAAAATAGTTAATTTGTCTTAAATTATTACATTATTCATAAAAGATTCTTGATTTTAAATTGTCTGCCCTTGTCTATATTCTTTAGGATTATTGGTTTTGGTTATTTTTGTTTCTAGTCTCTTCGCAGGCTCCATTCAGTTGCGTCTTGTTTTCTTGTTCCTTTGTTTCCCAGTATGACTAGGATGAGGCTGCCGCTAAGATATAGACATTGTCATAGTGTTCTTGTTACGTTTCCACGGGCTTGCCGTGTTCTGTGAGTGTTGTACAGACACACTTGATGTTGACTTGTGACATGCTCTTCGATCATGTGATCAAAGAGGACGTAACCACGAGGGAGAAGTAGTTCTTCAAAAGTGTTGACTTCCCTTTAAAAGACAGTTCTTGAGTAGTTTGCCATAGATAAATAAAGTTCAATTTGATTCCTATCCCGCATCTCTCAGCCCAAACTCTCTTTAACCCAGGTACATACACACTCTCACACACTCGCATAACCACTTAAACTAATTGACATAATACCAATAGAGTAACTTTACAGATTGATTACAGCATTTAGATTTTTATCTCTGAGGTCTGACAATTTAGTCAAGGACAATAAATTATACAATAATTACAATTTCTATCTAACCAGTATAGTTATCAATTCTATATTCAATTATTTTTCTAAATATCAACTCTAGATTATAAGGATTTAAAGATACATTGTTATTAACAACTTTAATTCTACTGTGCCACACAAGACTTCTGTATTCACTCACTATTATTAGATTAAATTTATGAATCATCTTACTTTTGATTGTAGGCAATTTATTTAAAACAATAGCTAGGTTAAGATTAACATTGGTGTTACAGTTTGCCTCTAGTAGGTCTTTCATAGTGCATCTAACATTATCAAATATTTTACATTTTAAAAACATATGGCTTTCATTGTTACCATTATCTATCTGACATAAAACACATGTGTGTACATTTCTTTTCTCACTTCCTACAGGGGTCATCCCGAAGATTAGTCTGTATGTTATTTCTCTGGCTTTGGGTGTAATGTGTTTGCTGTGTAGATTTATAAAAGTGTCTCTGAAATCTATCACACCTAACTCTCTACTCCATTTGATCCTATTGAATAATCTTTCTTGTAACTGTTTCTTAAGTGTTGTATATGTGTCTTTTAATTTACTGTGTATTAGATGTTCATTGCCGGGGAGTATTCTTGATATGGATCTGTAAAATGGATGTGTGTTTGTACCAAAGTGGTGTGGGGTGTCATTTTTTATTGGAATTATTTTATTTAACCTTAAGCCGTGGTAGTATATTGTTAATGGAAAATTGTTTGGGTTCTTGGCTACTTGTCCTATGTTTTTTAATCTAAGTGCTTGTATTTTGGTTCTGATGTCCTGTAAGTTTATCCCCCATCCTCTTTGTTTTGTATAAGTGTTGTGTGTTTAATGTTTCTGATAGTGCTTTTAAATATAAAATTCCTAATGATTGTGTTTATGCTTGGTATAAAAGTTGGTGGAGGTTCTGTGATGTTTGCTAAATAAACTATCTTCGGGATGACCAGGTTGTTTACTAGTATTGCTCTACCAAATATAGTAGTTGCTGTATAATGAAATCTTTTCAGTGTGTTTTTGGTTTTCTTTAAAATATTTTCCCACTGCTGTGTGTGGTAATATGTTGGGTTGCTTGTCCACGTGATGCCGCATATTTTAATTTCCTTCTCTATTTTAAGGTTAAAGGGGATGTTTGAGGGGATTTCCCACCTGCCCAATCCCGTAATACAAGATTTATTTATGTTGATTTTTTACCCGTTTGCCCTCCCAAATTGAATAAACTTATCTATGATTGCGGTTACGTCTTTTTCTGAGGAGGGAAAAAAGGGTGGTGTCATCAGCGTATGCTTTAACTTTAACTACGGGCGTGGGGCCTGGGATTTCTATCCCCGTGATTCCACTATCTAGCCTGATGGTTTCTAAAAGGGGTTCTAGGCAAAGAGTGTATAAAAATGGAGAAAGGAGACACCCTTTTTTTAACAGATCTTCTAATAGGGATACTGCCACTAAGAGTTTGGTTTATTATGAGTTTGCTTGTGGCATCAGTGTAAACTAGCTTTATGTATTTCTTCATTCTTCCATCTGTCTTCGTCTTGTCTAGTATTTTGAAAAGGTAGTCATGGTCTATTCTGTCAAATGCCTTTTCCTGGTCAATAGAAAGGAGGGCTGCTTTCAAGTCTTTGTCTTTACAGTAATATATAATGTCTCTTAAAAAATGGTTAAGTTCGTCGATGTTTTTGTCTGGGTTGCTACAGTATTGGTCCTGTCCTATTAAGTGTGGTATGAGGGGTTTTAGTCTTAGAAAAATCATTTTCGTCAGGAGTTTGTAGTCGGTGTTTAGAAGTAAGATCGGTCGAAAGTCGCTAGGTGATGTGTTGTTTTCTTGTTTTTTTGGTAGAAGTGTGATGTATGCTAAGTTGAAATCTCTAGGTAACTGTTCTGTCACTAACATGTCGCTGTATAGATTTAATAGTAGGGGTCCTATTTGGGGAAAAAAGGCTTTGTAAAATTCAAACGTCAGACCGTCTGGGCCAGGGGTTTTGTTGTTTTGTGTTATATCTAAAGCAGCCCTCAGTTCGTAAAGGGAGCGTCTGTCTCTATCTGTTCTGTCATTGGTATTTCTTTGCAGTTCTGTAAAAATACTTTTTGTGCGTTGTCGTCCGTCTGTTCCTTGTCGTACAAATTAGTAAAATGTTTCGTAAATATGTCTGTTATTTTGTCTAGGTCGTGTATAGTTTCTCCTTTACTATCAATACTTGTCAATAGTTCTGTCAATTTGAATGTTTTGTTCTGCTGATAAAAAAAGTTTGTTAGGCCCTTCGGTTATTTTTTTACTTTTGCACCTCAATTCCGCTCCTTTGTATTGATAGTTAAATAGTTCTTCTAGTTGTGCTAGTATATGTGTTTGGGCTGCTTCGTCTTCTTCGTGTGTTAGTAAATTTTTAAGTCTTTCCTCTTCTTTTTTCCTTTTTGAGTTGACTAGTGTGGCAAGTGTTTGGCTTTGCTGCTTAATGGAGCTTTTAATTAGCGTCCATATTTGTGTGACTTTGAAATGGGGTGTGTTTGAGTCATGTATTATATTTTTGAGGAGGTTTGCGATTGTTTTTAAATAGAGCGGGTCATTTAGGAGGTCGTTGTTAAGTTTCCAGATCGGTGTTTTTTGTTTTTTTTTTGTTTTGGGTTCAGCAGTTCCACTAAGACTCCTTTGTGGTCTGTATATTGTAACGTCTCTACGAGATGTGTTACACTTTTTGTTTCGCACGCCTTTGGCACATACGCTCTATCTATCCCTGTTTCTATTTGGTGTGCCTTGTCCCTGAACGTGGTGACCCGGCCCGTGACCTCTACTTCTCTATAGGCATCTACTAACCGGAAAGCCTTGATGACTCCCCCCAAATAGTCATGCGTTTTAGTTGTTACATGAGGAGCAGGACCCTCTGTGTTTGTGTTTTGCTTGTCTAATTGGGAATCAATGTAATTTAAATCACCCCCTACTATCAAATTTTCTCCTGCGTACTGAGTGTGTAGAATGTCACTTAGCATTCCAAAAAACTCGTGTTTCTCTTTTTTTTGAGCGGGTGCATAAATGTTGACTAATGTGTATGTGTGTTTTTGTGAGCTTGTCCTAATTATTACTATCCTCCCGCTATTGTCTTGATATGAGTGAGATTGGTTTGCGTGTTTGTTATTCTATTGTGTGTGTATGCGTTTTATCTTTAAGAGCTGCTTTGTTGTTTATGTGTTTGAATGTGTGTTAGGGTCCTCGCCCTCATCTATGACTAGCACTGACGGGGAGTCTGGAAAGTTTAGCTCGAGCTTGACCTGTTCTTCCTCTCTTTTCTCCTCCTCTACCCGGGGATCCTCGTTTAGATCCTCTGATGAGGAAGAGAGAGAGAGGGCCCTCTTTCTTGTTATTTTGGTTGGGGTGGTGGGTGCTGAACTTGCCCCTCCGTATGTTTTAATTTTTTTACTTTGCTTAGATTTGTTTTCAGGGCTGTTAGGTGGGGGGAGACCACTTGGAGTAGCTTCCATAGCTTCTATTTGTTTTTTCCCTCTCCTTTGCTGCTTTCAACCATTGTGAAGCCATCTTTTTTTTAGCTGTTGATCAATCTCGGATTGCTTTTTCTCTCCCTCCCCTTTAAGGGCCATGGCATAGGAGATTTTCCCTCCTACCTCCTTTGCATCTTCTGTGGGGTTTTGGTCCCGTCTGGGGTTCGCCCTATTTGGACACTGATTGGACCAGTGCTGATCCTGTCCGCAATGCCAGCACTGTTGTCTACGTCCCGGGATGGTCACGAGGACCTTGTAGGTCCTCGGATCATCCTCGTATCGTAACTGAATATAATGGGGGAGTTCAGTCTGTTTGCGGAGTTTGATCCAAGGCGCCCACTTATCTGAGTTGCCTAGCTTGATTGGCTCTATCTTGGAGCCTTCTTCTGCAAAGGCTCCAAAGATTTCTCCTATCTTTGATTTGTTTATGGTTGGTGCTACCCAGTGAAGAGTAACCCTGATTTTTTCGTCTTCTAAGGTACAGACATCTACCTTGAAGTCCTTCTCATTCCCAAATGATTTCCCTAGTATACGGGTTCTCACTCGGGTGGATGTTGGGGCCAGGAACCAGACAAAGGGGTTCTCGAAGCGATAGAGAGAACTTACTTCGCCCGGTGTTAGTTTCAGGCAATCTATTAGGCTCGCCATAGTGGCCTTAACAGCCCCCTGGCCTGACAGCTTTAGAAGCAAGGTACCTGGGGCGTGGACAAGTCCACCATCCAGGTCCTTTTTTTTTCAATAAAAAATGTCTTAACTGACATTTTTAAAAGGGGATTATCACAAGTACAGAGACAGAAAAGATAACTACACTGTACTTTACTACACAATTCTCGCGCCGTCCACTCTAAACAGTAACACACAAAAATCCACAGAATCACAAAGAAAAACCACAGAAACACAATATTAATCCACAGAATAAATCCTCAAGTGTTAGCTACTTAATCAATCTCTTATTCGAATCCTCAAAAAAAGAAAAAAAAAGAACATTACCACAATAAATAAAAGTTGAGGAAAATGACGTTTACAAGATTACTATCCGTTTTAATTTAGGTGTAACTTATAATGCATACTAATTAGCCTTTTCTCTTTAAAAAACTGCTTGCATAACTGATTTTAAAAATTAGAGTTTTAGCTTTCAGAAAAAAAAAGTAGCCGTTGCATCAGAACTTTGAATGGTCTAAAACATTGTGATGTCGGATTTTCAATATTTTTTTCTAGTTTACGAGATCTAAACGGGACAGACGGACAGACATTTCACACAAAACTAATAGCGTCTTTTCCCCTTTCAGGGGCCGCTAAAAAAGTGACAGCAACAAGACACAAAGGCTCGAACACGTTTTCTTGTTGTTGTTTTTTTATTTTTATTATAATTAATTTTGTTTGAAATTCAACAAGAATATAAAAAAATACACTATAGGCCTACACTGTACGTATTATCATTTGCAAAACGTTAGACCGCACGAGCGGCATGGACTGCTCTGATGTCTTAAGGTTGTGTTTGGCCTAATCATTTTGCTGGTCGGCATGGGGCTTTGATAGCACTCCCATTGTTTTTCCTCCTTCCCTCTTCCGTCTTTTAATGGTTCCAATGAAATTTAACCAAAAAGAGGGATGAGAGAGGTTAAGTTAGAAAACGCAGAAAATAAAAAGCGCGACAATTAGCTCTTTAACAATACTTAATAGAAATTAACTTTAACACATACACATTACACACAGCCGCGAAATTGCAAACCACCCAACTTATTCACAGCTCAATATGGGTATAAAGCTCTACTTTCTGCGATTTGAAAAGAAAAAGCAAGTTTCTTTTTGTTTATTTTTAATAACATAGATCTAAAAATACTACACTTAAGGCTTACAAAAAAAAATTAATTAAAAAATAAATCTAGATCTAAATCAATTTTTATACTATTATAATTAATGGCAAACTTATGCTTAGTATGAAGTCATTAATGATGAAAATTTTTACAATAATTTATATAGCGCTGTCACATCTGATATTTAATGAAAGGAGATTTATATTTTAAATAATGGGACGTGGTATATTCATATACAAATCGCGTTTTTGAGAATGTACTAGGAGGAAGCAAGAGCTTTTCACATTAAGTAAGTGCCTCTCTAACCGATCTGCTTTCTCTTATCTTTTGATGGAATGGGTTGCCTGAGTCAGCCAGGAAAACCAATGATTTAGCATATTTTAAGTCACAGATCAACATGCATGACTAGATTGACACACGAAATGAGTAAGACTTAATAATCTTATTTTTTTGAAGAAACGTCTGTAATATATAAGTAACTAGACATATGTTACCCGCGACCCGCGGGTCTTTATTTGCGCATTACTTTCGATATAGTCACTGAGAGTGTTTTGTAAACAATTAAACGAAATAATAATGTAATAAGTAAAGCGAATGTGTCGATGTAAAAATAGTGTGAATGAAGCTATCAAATCAAAATAGCTAATAGGCTTAAATCCATTTTTTTTTTCAAATAAAAACATTTGCTTGTAGGCCTACATATATTTGATTAAAATTTGAGATGAATAGACTAAATTGTGTATGTTCATGTGTTAAAGTAAAAACCAAATCTTGAGGTAGACATAGATCTAAATCTACACTAATCTAGTTGCCTTTTATAGAGTTCATTCTGTGTTGCGCATGCGTGACCTTTTTTCATGAATGAATATAGGCCTATCTCAACACGGCTACGCAGCTTTATTTAGCGAACAGCGAACGAATGTATTAAAAATGCTTTAGAAAAACAAATTTGAATGTTAATTTGATTAAAATATGAAATGAGTGGACAATAATTAGTATGTTTATGTGTTAAAGCATAAAACTATCTTTGCGAAAAGAAGTTTTATTATCTTAGAGTTCAATAAGAGTTTTAGACCTAGGCCTAGGAATAGACTCAGTAGAGAGATGTGTTAATCACTGTTAATGTGTAACCATTTGGTAATGTCTAATGAAAGGATGTTCGCCAGACTTTACCCGCGTCCTTCGGGTCTAAGTTTGTGTTTACTAATCTAGTGGATTGGATTTAGATGTATGTTAAACTTAACTAATGATCCTTTCAAGTTTTTTCTCTTTCGCTACGAAAATAAAATTAGGTTTGCGAAAATGGGATTACCCGAAGCCGATAAATTCATATCTATTACAAACGAAAAGAGCGATAGCTTTGTTAAATGAATGGGATTATAAAGTGAACAATTAAACGAAATAATTTTTAGTACGCGATTCATGAATGAATATAGATCTAGGCCTATCTCAACTCGGCTTCGCAGCTTTCGTAGGTGAATGTAGCTTTAGAAAACCAAATTTGAATGTTTATTTGATCAAAATATGAAATGAATGGACTTTAATTAATATGTTTATGTGTTAAAGTATAAAACTATCTGTGCGAAGAGAAGTTTTTTCATCTTAGAGTAGAATTAGAGTTTTAGATCTAGGGATGGGATTATAAAGTAAACAATTAAACGAATTAATATTTAGTACGCGATTCATTACGGAATTGTCTAATGAAAGAATGTTCGTCAGGAAATCTGTAGTCACAGATATCAGGAACTAATTTATGTAAAAAATGCTTTTGAAACACAAAATTGAAGGTTAATTTTATTATATAATGAAATCAATGGATCTTCTTTTGTATTTTCATGTGTCAAAGTAAAAAACTATCTGCGCAAAGTGTATTTCTTAAAATTAGATCTAGGTCTAAATCCTTTCTATCTTTTCTCATGTCAACATTGTAGACATGGCCTAGATCCATAAAATACTATAGCTGTAATAGAGTCGGACAACTTTATTTTTTTTGAGGGTCTTACATTTGTTTTAGGGCTACAATACATTCACTACGGTCTAAGTTGGTACCCAGGGAACATTCCTGCCTAGTTTTATCAAGATTGGTCAAGCGGTTTTGATGTCTATAAGTAACATACATACATACATACCCCTCACATTCTACTTTATAATATAGATACCGAAAAGCTTAAAACTCATTAGGCTGCTTTTGTATTGTTTATAGTTTTCAGACTACTTACATGTATAAATAAAATACATTATGTAATCCTACGAATGCATACATCCAGTTTTCGATGCGTTATCAAACTTTATATATTTTATAGAGAATTAGGCTTACACCTATAATATAACACATGGGCGTAGCCGGCAGGGGAGGGTCTTCAAACCATCACTTGCCTCAGACCTCATTCTATGAAAGGGAAACTTACTGCCCCAGTGCAGCCAAACTTAAGCAAACTACAGTCACCAAATTTCATGAGCGTAGCCAAAAGGGGTTTTCGATCTGCAGACGGGTGTTTTTGTCGTTGCATTGTTGTATGGCAGTGACGAGGAGGTCGGTGGTACCCCTATATATATATTGAGAACTGTCCAAACATAAACGAACTAACAGAAACTGTTAACTCATATCTATCATTCTGCGAGGAGTTCCAACAAAAACAATACAAGTCTATGGAAACAATAAGCCCTGGATGACCAAAAAAATTAAACACCTTATTACTGAAAAGAAAACAAAGTATAAGGCTAGCAACGAAGAGTTTATAAATGCTAAAAATAAACTGAGAAAAGCAATAATTGAAGGGAAAAAAACATACAAAGAAAAAATTGAGAATTTCTTTGCCAATAACAACTCAAAACAATGCTGGGAGGGATTAAAGAAAATAACAGGCTGCGCCTCAAAACGAGAACAAATTTTAGTGGCTGATGATGAGAAATTCGCCAACGAACTAAATTATTTTTATTCTCGTTTTGACAAAGAAGATTTTGTTGATCTACACAAAGAACTTTTCAACACTCTGTCCAAAGGAAAACAAGAGCCCTACGTCAATTTTGTATCTGAGGATGAAGTGACCTTGTTATTTAAAAGAGTAGACGTAACAAAAGCTTCTGGACCAGACAAAATTAGTGGCAAGCTGATCAAGCTATGTGCGGAGCAAATTTCTTCTATCTTCTGTCATATCTTTAACCAGTCATTGCAAACGTGCGTAATTCCAAACATCTGGAAAACTTCAGAAATCATACCAGTGCCTAAGAAACCAAAAATAGATTGCTTAAATGATTTCCGCCCAGTAGCACTAACACCTATTGTTCTGAAATGTTTTGAAAAATATATGCTTAAACAACTTGTAGCAAAAGTCAATAACAGCCTCACCAATTTGCATACAAAGCAGCTAGAGGAACTGAGGATGCCATTCTATTGCTTTTGGACCAGCTTTATAAGCATCTCGATATACCCAAAACATATGCACGAGCCCTCTTCGTAGATTTCTCCTCGGCTTTCAATACCATACAGCCACATCTAATGATAAACAAACTGAGTAACTTAAATGTAAGCCCTTACTTACAAGCATGGGTTCTAAACTTTTTAACCCAACGGCCCCAGTATGTTAAAGTCAACAACACCAAATCGTCAACTCGAGTACTATGTACGGGTGCTCCACAAGGTTGTGTACTTTCTCCTGTACTATACACTCTTTACACTAATGACATAAGAAGCATCTATGACTCAGTTAAACTCATTAAATTCGCTGATGATACTGCCATAGTCGGTCTTATTTCAGGAGACGAAACTCAGTATCGAAGCTCGATAGTAGAGTTTACAAACTGGTGCACCGACAACTTTCTAGAACTGAATGTCACAAAAACTAAAGAACTTATAATAGATTTTAGAAAGAAAAAACAAACTATAAGTGAACTGCAAATAAACACTACATCTATAGAACAATTAAAGCCATATAAATATCTAGGCGTTATCATCAACAACAAGCTTTCATGGGAAGACCACCTTGGAACTCTGACAAAGAAAACAGCCCAGCGACTCTTTTTTCTATACAAACTCAACAGTTTTAAATTAAACAAGAAGATCCTTGAGACATTTTACGGCGCGACTGTACAAAATCTGCTAACATACGGAATAAGTTGTTGGCAAGGCAACGCCTCATCTAAACTGTTTGCAACGTCTAGAAAACATCATTAAAAAAGCATAAAAAATTACACTCACAACATTACCACATTTAAAGGAACTTTTTGAACAAACGTGCCTAAGAAAAATCGAAAAGATTTTGGAAGACAACGGCCACCCGCTCCATCAGAAC
Organism: Biomphalaria glabrata; assembly: GCF_947242115.1. Lineage (NCBI taxonomy): Eukaryota > Metazoa > Mollusca > Gastropoda > Planorbidae > Biomphalaria > Biomphalaria glabrata. Next base: position 44,033,254 of record NC_074719.1, read on the forward strand.
TACGCCAGGTCGTCGCGAAGTGGGCGACTGCTGTCAATCAAAACAAGAACGGAGCGGTACAAAAACTCGTTCGTACATCAATCGGCCAGACTCTATCACCGCCACTCATTGATCAGGGAACATGAAATGCACCAAGATACCTGTGTGTAGTCGCTGAACGAACTCTTTATGTTGTCTGTTGTATTTATGTGTATTTTTCTGTTGTGTTGTCTTTATATGAGAAACGAGTCCTTGTAATCACAACAAATTTCCGTAAGGGTCAATAAAGCAGTCTTAGTCTTAGTCTTATTGGCCTAACCAAGATTAAATAACATTTTAGTTTTATGTTCTTATTTGATTTGTAGAAATTTCTTTTAATAAACCCTAATGCTTTTTTCATTTTTTATAGTTTCATCAATATGTGGATTCCATGACAGTTTTTCATTTATTATAACACCTAGGTATTTTGCGTCTATTTTTAGTCCTTGTTACTGGTTTGCCATGAATAAGATAAGTGGAATTAATTTGTTTTAGTTTTTTTTTTGTTACTCTTAACAACTGACATTTTTCTGGGTGGAAAGACATGCTCCAATTTGATTCCCATTTCTGTAAGTCATCTAATTATCTTTGTAAAGAGAAAAAGGTAACACGTTTCTACTGAACTACAGTTGTAAAGATACGCTACTAATGTAATAAACTAGAAGAGGCTAGTCTGTAGTGTATGTACGACCATTTGCCCTTTATTTAAGGATTACACTATAGAGCAGCGGTTCTCAACCTTTTAAGCTCGGCGACCCCTTTAGACATACAGCAATAGAAGAATAGACAAAACAATCCCTTTTTTCGATGGTCTTTGGCGACCCCTGGCAAATCGTCAATCGACCCCCTAAGGGGTCGCAACCCACAGATTGAGAACCCCTGCTGTAGAGGGTGTTTATATTCTATTTCACGTATTCGAGAAACCTTTTTTGGTTCATAAACTTTAACCTTTTAACCTTGTAGTTCAGAGAGACGCACTGCCTGTGTCTGACGTCATTGTCAGCGAATACATTATGTGCAGTCTAGATTTGGAAAAAAAAAAACTAGGCCAAAGCTACCATGGCTGTAATGACTAGCATTCAGAACTGTGTTAAGGCAGCCTTTGCGCTTCTCACAGACCTGGCCTGAATGACATTTCAGATATACGTAATGCCGTTGGTGTCATCAAGAAGATTATCTATTTCTTCCGTATCAGTCCTAAGCGAGAGCGTTGACGCTAAAGTTACCTCTTGGGGGAGACACAACGGATTGAGAAATACGAATCCATTCGCACATGAGGAGCAGGCACTGATTACTGATTGTATTTTAATTGTCGTCAATTATCCGTCTGTTCTCGAACCAGGTAAACAAATGTTGAAGTCAGTCCAACTTAACATAGTAGCGGCACAACAGCACATCGGCGGTCACATTAATCATATCATCGAAAACAAACTTGACCATGCCTAGGTATACTTCAGAAATGGCGATCTTGGTTAGTTTCTTAATTACGTATCGTTTTTTTCAAGCAATTATAACGCTCAGTTCAACATGAAACGACGAAAGAGCTGCAGAACTGCACGATAAGCGTTAATCGCCAGCTTGTCCAACGTGACGGGAAGCAATTCATTAGTAAAGTTTTTGATAGTTTCGGCAGCCACAGTCAACATTGCAGTTTTAGTTAGATCAACTTGTTGGAAGGCAAGGACCATAAGGATAAACTTAACATGGTGTACAGTAAATACATTGTACACATTTTTAGTTGTTTTGCAGTGCACTTAAAATCGCATAGGTATGGGGAGCGAGGGGGTTGACCAGTTCTTTTCTTTAATATTCTATGACTTAAAGACAAAGGTGGCAACTTGCACCCCCCTACAAAAAATCCTCCGTCGCCCATGCATGTTGACCATTTCAGTCTTGACCTTCTTACTGAGAATCATCGTGACCTAAACTTGTATGAATCAAGTGTTTTGCTGACCTGACCGTGAGAGTAAGTGTCAGGATGACCAGCCCAGGTAGACCAAAGTTCTGGCCAGAGTCCACCTTACCATATCCTTGAAGCAGTAAAAGTGCGGAGCACTTGAGAACAGGAAGTGGATAAATCCGCCAAATGCTAAAGAATGAGAACACCGCCTGTCGCTGTGAAAAGTGCAAAAAATCAGAGACACCAAGTGATGTCTAGTGGGTCATCGGAAAACCAACAGCCACTCATATTGTCAATGACGATGTAGAGCAGTGTTTCTCAAAATTTTTTGTCTGGCGGCACAGCAAAAAAAAATAAAAAAATACAAAAATTTCGCAGCACACCACGAAGAGCAACAGTTGTTTTATAAAAAAAAAGAAAAAAAGATTTTACCTGTTTTTAAGTATTACATTTAATGTGAAGGGTGTGCCTGTTTTTGAGAGCAAATGCAATCTAATCGAGACTCCAGAATTGGCAAACAAACTCGCATTTCATCGTCTATTGTAAGAAGTCTCTCTCTTTTCTTAGACTTGATTTCAGTCAGTGCTGAAAATCCAAACTCACAAAACCATGAAGATGCAAATGGAAGAATTTTTTTGATTTCTTTTAAACTGATTGCAGGATACAACTTGTTGATTGAAATCCAAAACACATCCAGGCTTTTCTCGGCAAAATTTGACTTGAGAACTGCATCGTTTTTTAAATCAATATGCTGCTCTGCTTCTTCAGTTTTCAGATTTGTAGCTTCATTGTTTCCAAATGGATAGCTGACCCATCCATACTCATTACTTCCAACAGTTGGAAAGTATTGCTGCAATGCTGACTGCAGGTGTGTCAAAGTGTCCAGAATTTCGGGTTGATTTCTTTATTTGAATCACATTCATTGTAAATTGGAAAGCAGGACTCCTTTCAAGATCTTACTTTACCACAAAGACAATTTTTCACCAAATGACTTCAGTTTTGAGGATGCAGTGATGATGGTTTCCGATGGTCCTTGAAGACTTAAATTCAATGAATTTAATTTGTCAAATAAATCTGAGAGAAATGTCGCCTTAATCCACCAGATCTCGTCATGAATAGAAAATCCAGTCTTTTTTTTTTGAGCCTCCAAGAATGAAATCAGCTCAGCCTTGAGTTGGACGACACGCTTTAACACTTTTCCCCTGGTGACCCAACGAACGTTGGTGTGATACAGGAGGCATTTGTAGTCTGAATCAATTTCTTCACAGAGCTGAAAGAAAAGTCGGGATGCAAGCGGTCGAGATTTGATGAAGTTTACAACTTCAATCACTTGATACAGAACAGACTTCAAATCTTTCGGCAAAGATTTGAAGGCTAGAGCTTCTCTGTCGATCATGCAGTGAACAACTAATACATTTAATTTTCTTGTGAAGAGTGACGAATCCCTTTCTATTTCCCTGCAAGGAAGGACAGCCATCGGAGCAAACGCTGACACAGTTTTTCCACTGTAGTTTGAATAGTAAAATGTTTTCGTTCACCACTTTAAAAATATCTTCGCCTTTGGTCCTAGTTGGTAAGTCTTTGCAAAATAAGAATTCGTTGACACATTTTTCATCCTTTATGAACCGAATAAAAGCTAGCAGCTGAGCTTTGCCGCTAACGTCAGTGGATTCATCAACTTGAAGAGACCACAGCAGAGACACTTCATCGTCAGTCACATCGAAGTGTTCGCAGATTTGATCTTGTAAATCTGAAGATAAGTCTTCAATTCTGAGCGAGATTTGACAAAGGAACTTTTAAAAATTTTTTGGCGGCATCGGGTCCAAGGATAGTTTCAACAACTATTGCTAAAGCTGGTGCAATGACTAATTCAGCCTATGTGTGTGCTTTCTTGCGTTTTGCTAATAACTGAGCAGCCTTATGACTTGCAATCAATCCCTTTTCTGGCAGCTTTAGGTAGTTCGTAAGTTTCTTAGCTTGTTTATTTTGTTGAGCCCTGATGTTTTTGAAGTATTCCTTCGGTTGCGCTTTTACAGCTGGAGGTTTTGTTTCCATGTGTCTCTTCAATTTGCTTGGAACAAGCGCCACATTCGATAGAGTTCCATTACAGATCAGACAGAATGACATTGGAGAATCTTTACGTCCCGAAGATATGAAACCATATCCGGTGTTATCTTCTTTGTACCTTCGTTTGGTTCCTTGCTTTTCATTTAACGCTTTCGCAGTTTCATTCTTGCTAACGTATTTCTCCATGGATAACAATGAATAAGGCTTATTGATAATTTGTTATTATTAGCATACACCTTAACAATTTACATAAAACACATCGCTTGTTATTATCGTTACAAGAACTGCTGTGCGTCTGCTAAGGCGGCCTACATATGAGTCATTATAATAATATATGTATAGTGGAAAATTCCGTAACATGAATAGCTAGCACCCCTTTCCATCACTACGGAGCGATCCACCACTATTACTGGTCGTTGCAAATGGGGATGTCATCGCAACGTAAACTAAACATTTAATAGTAGGCAGACCTGTGTAACGCTGCACATGTGGCGATCTGAAAAACTCCCGCGGCACACCTGCAAATCTTCGGCGGCACACAGTTTGAGAAACACTGATGTAGAGGCTAAATATTCGAACATAAGATTGTTTCATAACAAGGTTACAAAGACAGTTTGTGTAGAAACACAAACTCAAAATCAACCCCGGAAAATGTTAGCTCAGGCGGTTAAAAAGGCAGGATTCAATATTTTCAGTAAGAATATCAAAAACTATAACCTAAAAAACTATCAACAACTACAAAGATACACTAAGAAGAGACATGCTCTTACGAAAGCGATACAGTCACATTGTTCGACTAACGAATTGATACCACAGGATATGGAGATTTATTAATGTTATTATAATTACATTGTTAATATTCATATGTATTCAATGAACTAATGGTTTTGAAGATAATGTTAAATCCTAGGTGTCACTTACAAAGACCTCTTCACGAATGAAGAGATTAGAAACAGGATTGATAAAGCAATGGACCTCATTCACCAATCGTAAACAAACAACATTTAGTCACGTGATCTTATTGATAAAACAACGGGGAAAAACTGTCACGTGACAACCAACATGAATTAAACATGAGATCGTAAATTATATAGAAGAGATAGAGCACCATGTGGCTAAATGTTGTTTGTTTACGATTGGTGAATGAGGTCAATTAGACCTCACGATGACCCGCTAACCAATGTCAAAAAAAGCGTAAACTCAAACATCACAAGGTCATCAAGGCTTGCAAAGGCCTTCCTTCAGGGAACAGTACCAGGAAGAAGATAAAAAGGTTACAATATTCATGCAATTTATTTAATAATATGTGTGTGTCATACAAATGGTCTAGAAAGACTATTTTTTCAACCTTGACCTATTCCACTTACATCTGACATATCCGCCATTTTGTTCACTCAGTCATCATTCAACTTTTGTTAAAATTACATTTTTTTTTACTTATCCTACAAGGCACATTTCCAGCTGCTTTGTCAAGCGAGATTTCTGAGACGCGATGGAGTTTGCAAAAATCGCAACACGTATAGTTAAAGATAGATCGTGGGCGTAGTCGAGGGGAAAATGCTTCAAGGTCTGCTTTTCTACCAGTCGCTGGGCCATATAAATAAAGTAGATCTACAAGAATTCAAAGAACTATCCAGAAAATTAAGTTACTGAAATTTGAGTCTGAGGGAAAGGGTTCAGTTACTGCATTCTGTCCCCAAAGAAAACACTAAAGCAAAACTAAAGATACCGAATTTCAAGCCAGTTTGTTGAGACTCAACCTCCCCCGTCCCCCCCTCCCCCTCCCCCCCCCAAAAAAAAAAAAAACAGAATGCATATATGTCACATTCTCAGTTGACATTGCCTGATTTAATGTTCACGTCATGTTAAAAGACACGTGGAATTCCTGCTGTAGAAAACAGGAAGTAGAATGAATAAAGTTGACTTTGAGTTCAGTCAAGTCAGTCAAGTGTTATCCTCTGGACGAGGCAGTCAAATATGATTTTAGTAGTAGCGTTTTAGTCGAGATAAGAAGTATCTTTTGGGCAGTTGATGCCAGAGGTCTTTTTGAGACATGTATTTCTAGTAGTAAGTCTGCATTATTCTGTACAGTGTTACCCGCTGAGATGCGGACGTGATTTATAATATGCTCTAGAGAGTTTAACGTATTGGATATATTTGATACCGCTGTTATGCGGATAGGATTGTTTATAATTTCTTGACTTGTAGCACTAACAAGGAGTGCAGTATTACTATTATTGTTGTCAAATAAATTTTATGTTTGTCTGCTGAAACGGACTTAAGTCAATTTGTGGTGTCTATGTTTGTCACGTGTCAAAGAGTACTCCAGGAAGCACGAACCCAGCATTCCACAACATTTGCATTCTTCAACATTACACCCTTTAACCTTTTACAATATACCAAATTTTATCAGTGTATATAAGATGTTTGTTTGTGTGTGTGTATAAACATAAACATACACACACACAAAAGTGAAAATAATTTACTCCTCCAGGGCTGGGTTTACAATACTACAATAGGAATAGGGCTGGGTTTACAATACTACAATAGGAACAGGGCTGGGTTTACAATACTACAATAGGAACAGGGCTGGGTTTACAATACTACAATAGGAACAGGGCTGGGTTTACAATACTACAATAGGAACAGGGCTGGGTTTACAATACTACAATAGGAATAGGGCTGGGTTTACAATACTACAATAGGAACAGGGCTGGGTTTACAATACTACAATAGGAACAGGGCTGGGTTAACAATACTACAATAGGAACAGGGCTGGGTTAACAATACTACAATAGGAACAGGGCTGGGTTTACAATACTACAATAGGAACAGGGCTGGATTTACAATACTACAATAGGAACAGGGCTGGGTTAACAATACTACAATAGGAACAGGGCTGGGTTTACAATACTACAATAGGAACTGGGCTGGGTTAACAATATTACAATAGGAACAGGGCTGGATTTACAATACTACAATAGGAACAGGGCTGGGTTAACAATATTACAATAGGAACAGGGCTGGATTTACAATACTACAATAGGAACAGGGCTGGATTTACAATACTACAATAGGAACAGGGCTGGATTTACAATACTACAATAGGAACAGGGCTGGGTTAACAATATTACAATAGGAACAGGGCTGGATTTACAATACTACAATAGGAACAGGGCTGGGTTTACAATACTACAATAGGAACAGGGCTGGGTTTAGAATACTACAATAGGAACAGGGCTGGGTTTAGAATACTACAATAGGAACAGGGCTGGGTTTAGAATACTACAATAGGAACAGGGAATATACATTTACAGGTATTAAAATATTTCTCTATACAAATTTTAAAGCAGACTAATTTAACGTATGCCTCCACATTAGACAAGTACAATTTCTTTCTCTTGTTTAAAACAAACAAAATAATTAATTACCAATAATTAATTAACTGATGTTTTTTTTTTTGTTTATTCAGTCTTGTTTTGTCAGGTTAAAGAAATAATTGCGCAAACTTTCAACTTGATCCGAGTTTGGGTGCGGGAGAAATAAACGTGTACAAACATTTTACCAGACAAACAAGAGTTGAGTTGATAGAAGCTTTATGGTTGATTTTCAAATTAATCGTGTACATGATAAATGCAAACCTACATTTTGGTCATCCTGTATAATACACTATTCCAAAGAAGTGGACTCCAGTTACTATAACATCCGGCACTGGATAAGACGCTGGCGTATTTTGAAAGGTAAAGGGGGGGGGGGAGCGGGGAAAATCACGTAAAAAAAAAATGTTCTACGAGTGTCAACAAGGGCAAAGATATTTTACATTTAAAGTGTCAAGTCTGAAATATAGGGCAGTAAGGCAAAAATTGCGCAAAAGAGTCACCAAATGGTGCTACGTCGACCTTGACAATCAAGAGCAAGAGGGTTTACATTTCACGAGTCAAATCTGAAGTGTAGAATGTAGGCCAGTAAGGCAGAATGTCTGTTAACAAATTTATTTTTTAAGAGTGGTCCTGACAGCTGCGCCTAAGTCCAGCGCTCTGTCATTTCATTGTACATTTGGGCATTAGACAGGACTCTCCTTTCGGGTCTATAAATTCAGTGATTTACTTATGATGTTAATCTTGTCAAATTTGAATATATTCCTTTTTTATAAATGACATAATTTAAATTTAATTTTGATCCTACTCGTATCCATTATTATTATCTCTATGTATATAATTCTCTTCATGGCTCAAGAGTTTGGACGAGAAGAAGAAGAAGTACAGGAAAGATCACTCTTCACGCTTCTTTCACCAGATTACACAATTACGGCTAATGCATAATGCCGATTTTATTTATCGCGCGTAGGATTGGCGTTTTCCATATTGAGTGACACCCCGAAATGACAATTTTTTTCTATATATTTCCGTATATTTTAAGGATTTTTTCGTATATTTTGCAATTTCGGGAGATTTTCAGGAGCTCCTGGTAAATCGACAGGAGGGCTCGGGAAATCTGTTTTAAGTTATAATATGGTTTAATGTAATAATGTATACACCTTGAATTAGCGTGGGTCCTATGAGAGTGGGGGTCCTATGAAAGTGCGGGGCCCACTGCGGTCGCATAGGTTGCAGTGGTCTAAGGCATGCCCTGCAAAATAGCGGCGTATGCTACGCCGCCAGTTGACTAATATTATTAAATAACGAACCTTTACTCAATCAAGACTGTACCTGTACTATTTGTTACAAATAATGCGTTGGTGGTGTTAAGGCTGTCTCAATTAGACTGTCGTGTCCCGTCATTTACAGACTTCTTTACAAATGAACGTTCGTCATCGAACTAATAAAGTAAAATCCCACTCTAAAAGCATTGCGTTAAATGCAGTGGCGTAGCTAGGGCAGGGGTAGGCAACTTACGGCTCGCGAGCCACATGTGGCTCTTTGGGTGTTTAGCTGATATAAACTGATAGAAACTTTTCAAATGTAAATTATGAGTCAGTCTGGAGTGAATGTACATTTTGTTTTTTTACAGTCACAATGTTTGGTGTAATGCACTAATTGTAAGACAAATTTCCTTACGGACAATAAATATTATTATAATTATTATTATTATTATTATTATTACTATTGTTTAGTTCCATACTCAAATATTATTTATTTTATCGAAAATTTGAATCGATTAACTAACATTAGGCACCACTTACTTTTCACCGCACCCCTCCCCATGTCTTCAAATGAAACATAATTTCAGGTGGAAGAACTCAACTTTCTTCTGCCTTATCACTTGATATAGATATATCTTGCGACATAAGAGAGACGGCGCTAGTTGGCTTCCCAAGGATTGTTACCGCTCGGGTGACAAACTAGAGGAGAGTATTTAGCGAATACAGTGCAAAAATGCCTTGAAGACAATCGATTTAAATAAGATTCTTTCAATAGCAAGGGATGGAGCCAGAAGTATGACAGGAAAAAATAAAAGAGAATCTGCGAGTCTACACGTATGTCTTACGTTTCACTGCCTACTCCAGCAAGAAGTGCTGGTCAATAAGCACTCTAGCATCGTCAGTGTAAATAATTCTTAAACGAAATGGAGAATCAGTATTCCGACCTTCTTCTTCCCAATAAAGTGCGATGGCTTCGAAAATAAAATCGTTGTGCGTGACTGATATATATAAATTCCTATCAACCTGAAATAGAGAACGACAAATGGTTAAAAAAATGTTACTTTATGATGGATATATCAGCAAAAGTAAATGAGATGAATCTAAAACTTCAAGAAAATGGAAACCCAGCCGATGTTTTAGTAGAAGATAAGAGCGGTGGCTGAGCAGTAAATGGCCTGGCTTCAGAACCGAGGTCCTGAGCTAGAATCTTGGCGAAGACTGGGATTTTTAATCTCTGGATATTTTTTGGCTCTTCTAATTCCACCCAGCTCTAATGGGTACCTGACATTAGTTGGGGAAAGTAAAGGCGGTTGGTCGTTGTGCTGGCCACATGACACCCTTGTTAAACGTGGGCCACAGAAAGAGATGCCCATTTACATCTTCTGCCCTATAGATCGCAAGGTCTGAAATGGGAACTTTAATAATTCAGAGCGATAAATGACTTCATTTTCACTTTCTAAAGCAATATCGCGATAAAACCAGTGCAACTGTTGACATGAACTACTTTAGCATGGTTAGTTTACAAAATTACAGATGGATTTGCTGAGAGATTTGAGCATTTCAAAACCAACAAAACCATTCTAGCATTCATAGTAAATATCCTCAACACAAATCGTAACGAAATCCACATTGAGCCATTTGGAATTGTAAGTTGACTTTAAAAAGTAAAGCTTTGTGGAGTGGAGAATTTCCAGAGTTGAATAGCAAGTTGGAAGAGTTGGCGATCCAGAAATGTATGTAATGCAACAAAAGTGGACACCTTTCAAAGAAATTCTGTGAGATGAGGCACTTATATTCGACGCATGGAATAGTCTTCCAGATTGCTACAGTGAAGTGAAAAGGTTTGCAGTTGGAGTGCTGACTATCTTTGGATCAACATATTCGTGCGAGCAAGTGTTCTCTTGCATGAATATCATTAAAATTAAAGGAAGAAGCCAACTAAAAATTGAAAATTTAAAGTCGTGTTTGAAACCAAAAACAGCAAGCTATGAGCCAAATGTATCCAAACTTTCTAAAACCAAAGCTATCGTTCCCACTGAATTTGTGTGCTTAATTGTTTTGTTACAAGCTAGTGTTGTAAGTAAATAATATCAGGTGGCCGAGCCTCGCTCGGTTAAATAATTTCCTAAAAAAGGTTAAATGCCCGAAGTCATTTTGGGAATATTTTTGTAATTACGAAAATGAACGATCAGATAAAGACTAATAATCTGAAGAGTTGCTTTAGTGTTCTGATAGTTCTAAATGTAATTGTACATGGCGATTAAATATAAAGTCTCTTAAGTCCTCCTACAGTCTAGACAAACCACAGCTCACATCCGTCTTATAGTTTTGCAATCAATTTTTTGCGTAAAACTATTGTAAGCCTACTATTATTGGCTTGGAAGAAAGTCTTTGCAGTGTTACTTCTTAGGTGGTTACGTTCAGACATTTAATTATGAAATTTGTATATTCATTATGGCTTTAGTACGAAACATCAAGTGAGGCAAATCTTTACATTATTGGGTAAAACAGGCACTTTGTGACAAAGTAAATTGGCGCATTTTTTCTTAATAGACTTAAATCGTTGCATTAGTTTTCTAAAGAAACGTTTCCGTGGGCCACCTCTGTTACGCCGAACAATATGTTCGTCTCCCCATACGGGATACGTACCCTGCCCATCCTGACTGTCGGACTATAAGTAGTTCATACCGGCTTTTGCCATCCATTTATCCCAGTGGTGCTACAGCCCGTGGAGGAATATGGCCTGCTTTTACACATCCATCCATTCAGAACTCTCCTGGGCTTTCGTCACCACGCCGTAACCCCATGCTATTTACCGAGGTTTATAGGTAAATCAAAAGAGGCTGCAGCGTACGCAAACTCGTTGACCGCTAGGTAGATTCAGTTTGAGCTAGTAAGGCTTAGAGAAGTAGTGTTATGACCATTTCCTTTGTTTTGGTACGGGACAGTAGACACCGAAACATGAACACATGGTAATAATTCACCAGCAAAATATTAATAATAATAAGGCTTGCCTTCGAGTCAGAAGATTAATGAGGAATGCAGAATTTCCCGTGGCTACGCAGCCCCAGCTGTGACCTACATATTTTGCCACATTCATGGCAAGCATAACTATTGTCCGCCGGTGGTCACTGAAGATTTTCTTTTCGCGTCTGCGTCTGTTCTCGACACCGGATTTTCTTTTGGTCTCAAAAGTGTATCCGCAGCCTTTGTATAGAGGGAATTCTTTGAGTCCGACAGTTACGCTGAACACAGCAGTATCCTGTATGGGAGACGAATCTCAGACGAACGCATGCCAAAGGCAGTCTTTTTTTGGTGAGCTAAAAAAGAGGTCGACGTAACACCGAAACGCATAAAAGACCAGCTTAGGCGCCAACTTGCCTTAGCTGACATAGCAGAGAGCACCTGCTTGCATGCGGCCTCAGAACGAGACAGCATGAGGTCACAAGCAAAATAAACAACAAAGTAAAAGGTATCTACACCGCTCTACGCAATTAAAGTGTAAACAATTTATTAAGCACTTAAAACACAATGACTAATCATACATAGGCATCATGGGCGTAGCCAGGGGGGGGCCTTTTGGGGTCCGAAATGAAATTTCTCCCCCGGAGGGGGGGGGGGTCGGAGTTTAGTGACTGATCTTTTGCTTTAATTTTTGTTTATTTTAGGTGAAATTTTAATACTAAACCATCACTTGCCAAGGGGGTTTTGAGTTAAAAACCCCCTATCAGGGGTTTTGAGTTTGAGAACCCCTACCAGGGGGTTTTAAGTTTAAAATCCCCTACCACGGGTTTTGAGTTTGAAAACCCCTACCAGGAGGTCTTAAATTTAAACCCCCCTACCAGGGGTTTTGAGTTTAAAACCCCCTACCAGGGGTTTTGAGTTTAAAACTCCCCACCAGTGGTTTTGAGTTTGAAAACCCCTACCAGGGGGTTTTAAGTTTAAAAACCCCTACCAGGAGTTTTGAGTTTGAAAACCCCTACCAGGGGGTTTTGAGTTGGAAACCTACTAACAAGGGGTTTTGAGTTTAAAACCCCCTACCAGGGGGGTTTTGCATTTAAATCCCCCTCTTGTATAAAACAAAAAAAAATGCAAACGACAATCCCAAAATTCCAAGAGCACATCTAAGGAAGATTTTGATTTTAAACCCCTCTCAAAAATTTACGATATAAACCCCTCTTCAATATAAAAAAAGCAAATTACACACTCAAAATTTTATGAGCGTAGCCAAAGGGGTTTTGGGTTTAAATCCCTCTTCAGCTGGGTTTGAAGATAAAAATACCTCTTCAATATATAAAAAAAAACAAATTACGCACTAAAATTCTTTGAGCATAGCCAAGGCAATGGGGAGTTTTGAGTTTCAACCCTTCGCCTACAGATGGCTTTTTAAAAGTTTAAAACCCCTCAAGATAGTTTTAGTTTAAAATCCCCTTACAGATTACAGAGCGTTTTAAGGTTGAAAGCCATTTACAGTCACCAAATTATATGACCATAGCTAAATGTGGTTTTGAATTAAGAAAAAACAACTCCAGATATATTTTAGTTTAAAACCCCCCAACAGATAATTTTGACGATAAAACTTCCCTTTTCGATATAAGATCTAAAGCAAAATAGTCACCTAATTCCAAGATCGTAGTCAACAGAAGTTACACATGTCTACAAGTGGCTGGGCTCCATTAATAAAGTGCGATGAAATTGAAAAGAACTAAATGTGGCTCTACAAAGATGGCTAAGACGGATTTTAGGAGTCAGTTATAGAGATCGGGTCTAAATCAAGGAAATCCTATGCTGAAATGGGAGTCGACCCCTTAGTAAGATTGTGAGAGAGCGACGCATGAGGTTTGCGGGACATGTTCTCCGACAAAATGAATTACGCATAATAAGAGTTGCGATGACATCCTAGTACAACTTGGCGCCACACTTTCATGGAGGGCCTCAGAGCAGGTTGGACGAGGCTTCAGACATTGCCAGTGACAGATTTTTATGGAAACAGCTTGCCAGCAAATGCGCCGAACGGCGCGGGAGGGTCTAAGTCAGTAAGAATAGCACATCAGGTTTTTGAAATAAAACTTTCTAATAGCAGGAAAATGCACTGTAGATACCTCAGAATATGCATTTTGTTGGCTTTCAATACAAGAAATAGTGCTTGATGGCGGGGCTTTGCCCCGCGCTGTGGGAGCTCCTAGCGCTCCCCCAAACCCCCTGGCTAGTAGGTAATGGCGGGGAATCTACAATTTTATGGAGACAGCTTGACCGCAAATGCGCCAAACGGCGCGGGAGGGTCTAAGTCAGTAAGAATAGCACATTAGGTTTTTGAAATAGAACTTTTTAATAGCAGGAAAATGCACTGTAGATACCTCAGAATAGCCCCGACGCCAAAAGCGTTTTATTGCTTTTTTCACTGCAGAAACGCATTCTCCTGACATCTACAGCTCATTGTTTATCAGTGGGGTTCGGGACGAAGCCCCTACGCCAAAAGCGTTTCCTTGCATTTTTCATGGCTGAAATGCATTCTCCTGACATCTACAGCTCATTATTAATTAGTGGGGTTCGGGGCGAAGCCCCGACTCCAAAAGCGTTTTCTTGCATTCTTCACTGCAGAAACGCATCCTCCTGACATCTAAAGCTTATTATTCATCAGTGAGGTTCGGGGCGAAACCTCAACGCTAAAAGCGTTTTTTGGCATTCTTCACTGCAGTAACGCATTCTCCTGACCTACAGCTCATTATTCATTCTATTATAAAGGACCTTTTGAATAATGTTGAAAAATATTCTAATATGAATTTATATTAATACATTGCAAATACAACCGATTTGTTTTTTGAAAAGATAAGATACCCCACATATTTAGATTAAGGCTTTGAGGATTGCCGCCGAAAAAAAAAATATTCGATTAATAATATTCAATAAAATGTAAGCATAACTTGTGAGTTATAGTCCTAAATTTATTTAACTAGAAAAGTATGAGATAGAGTAAAGGTTGGAAAAGGTCGACTAGGAAAAGATTATCTGGCTTTTGAACTCATCTCAACCGTGACTGTTTATTGAAAAATTTCGTTTGAATTTTAACTTTTCCAAAGCAAAGTCTTTCTTAAAATAGTTAAGATAAATTCATGTGAAATTACACAAACTCTGTCTGGAAAGGGGAAGGGCGGTAAAATGAAAACGATTAATCCTCGCTCCTTTTTATAATTTCTGCTAATGATTGCATTTTGCATTAAAGAATAAAGGTTGGGCGACTTGCTATAAGAATTTACTTTATAGCATATATAAATTATATTAGTGACAGATTTTTTTTAATTTTGTAATTTCTTATATAATACAAAAAGAAAAAGTATTGGTTTGTCCGATGGGGGGAAGGTGATTGCATGTATCGCACTTCCACCTGTTTATATTATATAGATATTCGACTAATTTTGTTCACATACTATGATTTCTCCATAAAAGTAGACCCCCCCCCACACACTCAAGGGGTTTAGATAGGAAGGGCAGTAGAGGTATTCGCTCCTCCCCTTCCAATCGGCCAATGATGAACGACATAATACAAAGACCTGGTTAAAATACCAATAACAAGTTTTAATCATATAGATATTTAATTGATTCTGTTAGCAAGCTGTGATTTCTACAAATAAATAGGACCGCCCCTTCCACTCGAAGGTTTATGGTGGGGGGGGGAGCGGTTTGATGCCATCGCCCCCTCCCGACCCTACCAAATCGGCCAAAATACTAGAAGGGGGGGGGGCGAAATAATCTAAAAATAGGTTGAAATATAAATAATTAGTATATATGATTAACATAAGTAATAAATTCGTATACAAATTGTGTGAATTCTATACTAAAATTCGTTCGGCCACAGGGGGGTGGGGAGTTGGCC
Organism: Biomphalaria glabrata; assembly: GCF_947242115.1. NCBI lineage: Eukaryota > Metazoa > Mollusca > Gastropoda > Planorbidae > Biomphalaria > Biomphalaria glabrata. The sequence continues at coordinate 44,048,755 of NC_074719.1, forward strand.
GAGTGGGGGGCCCCTGGATCCGTTAGGGACAAGAACATAATTTGAAAATCCAATATATTGATATTTTTTGTTACAAAGATTTGGTGCAACGGCTACTGTTCTTTTGTTTTCTGAAAGCGAACCGTTTAATTTTTTAAAATTAAATCTGAAAGCTACTTTTTTTTTTATAAGAGTACACTACTTTTAAATAAAAGCATTCAGGGGAGTTACGTCTTTATAATGCACTGCTATCAAGAGGCCAGAGCTCCAATCCTTACGTAAGCAGAAATATCTTTTATATATTGCTTCAGTACGATATGTACCACTGGCCTACCTAGGGGAGTTAGAGGAGAGGTCGAAATTCGAAAGTCCCCCAAGGACCCCTACTAAAAGGGTGCCGCAAATGAGTATTTGAAATTTCTTCTATATTAAATATTAGGCTACTGCCATATAATGACCTTCATATATGTATTGCGCACATTTAACGTATATATTTATTATCGAGCCATGATTCAAATGTCAGAATGAGAAGAACAAGCCCCCCCCCCCCCCCAACCCCCTGGGCCTCCAAATCCCTAGCTACGTGCGAAGTGGTCCGTTAGAGAAATCGTTTCGGAATCACTGGTTTAGACAATCAAAACAAGTCGACTTGTACATTCCTTGTCCATGGAGGGGGGGGGACAGGTAGGGGTCGCCACTGTAAATAAAAAAATAAGCCTGATTTAGATGAAGTCTCTGATCATTTTATGATAATACAAAACTTTAAACAAATATGTTTAGGTCTACTGGCTGGAAATGTGGCCGAAACAGAAGAATACTTGCAGAACTTATATCAAGGGAAAGAACTGGCTCAAGCGTATGCTGCTTACAGACCCAAGTATCCACAGGCGTTGTTCGATGCCATAATGACCTATCATGATGAGGTGACCACTAATGGACGTAGCATGGCCCTGGATGTTTGCTGTGGTCCTGGACAGTCCACTTTACCGCTTGTTCCTTTATTTGAAAAGGTAAATGATAGATTGGGGCGGGGGGGGGGATTTAATTAGCGAGAAATAGACAGAGAGAAAGAAAGATGTAGACATAGAGAAAAAGAAAGATGTAGTGAAAAAGAGAGAGAGAAAAAAAAAGAAGGACAAATAAAGTGTGTGTGTGAAAGCAAAAGAGTTAAAGAATTCGAGAGACAGAAAGAAAGTAACAAAGAGACAAAGATTTAAAAAGAAATAAATAAAAACGAATAGCAAAAGTTTGAAAATCTAATATATAAAATTGAATGTAAGGCGTGTGTATGTCTTATATAGAAATAAGAACGTTTTTAACAATCGTGATAAAAGTTGGCAGTCACGTTCCTTACATCATTGCGAAGACCATTGTGTCACAGTCTTAGTTGACATTGCATGATCTAAAGTCCACGTCATGTTAATAGTTTAAAAGACACGTGGAATTCCTGATGTAGAAAACAGGAAGTAGAATGAATTAAGTTAGACTTAGAGGTCAGTCAGTCAAGTCAAGCAGACAAGTGAAGTCAAGTTAGAAGCCAAGTGTTATTCTTTGGACCGAGTGGTCAAGTAATATTTTAGTCCGGGATGGACAGTAGCGACTTAGAAAAGTCTGTAGTAATTTCAGTTAGAAAGTAACTTGTGGGCAGTTGTTGCCAGTGGTCTTTTGAGACATGTATTAGTTAATCTATATTTCTACACAGTGTTACCCGCTGAGATGCGGACGTGATCTGTGACTAACATATTGGATACTTTTGATACCGCTGTTATGCGGATAGGATTGTTTATTAATTCTTGACTTGTAGCACTAACAAGGAGTGCAGTGTCTTATTATTATTATTATTGTAGTAAAATAAACTTCATGTTTGTCTGCTGAACGGACTTGAGTCAGTCGTATAGTGTTTGTCTTGTCACGTGTCTAGAGTACTCCAGGAAGCAAGAACCCAGTATTACACCATTCAACGTTCATTGACACATTGGTATGTGTTAAATGTCCCTCCCTCAAATTGGACGACCCTAAAATTAAGAAGAATAAAACTTTATAACAAATCGTGTAAACGCATTTCCACAGTATTTTGTTTTTAAATGTAAATATGTCTGGTAAACTACTAAACCCTTGTTCACAGCCAACTTTCCCTTCCGGGGGTACATTAAAAGTGACAAAACCAATGTTTTCTGACGTAAGAAACATTTTGCAAAATTTGACATAAATCAAATAAACTAGATCAGTGATGGCCAAACTAAGGCCCGCGGGTGATATTCGGCTTTTTAAAGCTAAAATATAGATCTGTGTATTATTGCTTTTTTGTTCTTTTTTTAATTTCTGTAATTTACTAGGTAGTCGGTGTAGACATCAGCCAGGACCTACTGGATCACATGCCTAAAGATATACCGAACCTGACCACATACATGTGCGCAGCTGAAGACTTGTCTATGATAGAGTCTCAATCTGTTGACCTGGTTACCACAGGAGCAAGCCTTCACTGGCTCAACACTGATAAGTAGGTTTTAAATTGATTGAGAATACCGGTATTTATTTCACTGCTAAAATCTCAACCAGAACGTTGTTATTTAGAGGACTAGGCCTCCACTGGCTTAACATTGAAAAGAAGGATTACCCTTAGAATTTAACTGCTATTTATTTCATATTAGACGAAACGAATTTGTAGAGAGTAAGATGACCACATGTCTGACACGACTCAATCGTAGTAATGATTGAGGCCATTTTGGAACCTTCAGACAGGACTTGTGGTGAAGAGCTTCAGGTCTACGCCTGCATGTTAGAAAAAATTCTTCTTAATGGTCTACTGGAGAATGGGGGAGACCAAGTGCTCCGATTCCTTACTGTAGGATAGTAGGATAGGTCTAGAATTTAGCGCGTGAATATAGAATAAAATAATAAGAAGATAATAAGTTCCTTTTTTAGCGGGGGTTTTTTCTTTCAAGAAACTTATGGATTCAAATTTTATGACCAGATTTTTTAAAGAAGCCAAGCGTGTTTTAAAACCAGGAGCGTACATGTTTCAAATTGAGGATCTGTGCAATGAAGAGGCGAACAAAGCTTACGAAGAGGTACTTAGGAAGACAATCTGCATTACATTAAAGCTCAGATTTTGTCAGCATCCTAAAACTATAAGCCCTTTCCATTCTTTTTATCTGTACCCGCAAATTATACAATAGTGAGTCCAGCAATTACATAAAGGAAAGGACATTGAAAGGTATTCTTGGAAAAATAAAACCATTCCGACTGCACCTTCACCTTTATATTCGCCTATCCCTAAATCTGATGGCCCTTAGGTCACCATACAAGATCTATTGATCGTTTTTCTCCATACCTCTCTGTCTTTTGCCTTTGATAGAATTTCAATTTCATTGCTTTTTCTGTCTGACTCTTCTTCTTTTTCCTGGTACTGTTCCCTGAAGGAAGGTTTTTGCAAATTCTGAGGACCTTGTGATATGACAATAGAGATTAAATTTGCGTTTTTGCACTAGTTAGCAGATCAACGTGAGGTCCGGTGGTTGAACCGATCTTGTCTCTAATATCTCGTCATCCAATGAATTAATTAGGACAGAAAAGAAAAATTAACTCTTTCTCTCCTAACTGACGATACCAACGTTGATTCCACCAGAATTTGGTTAATAATTACGGAGAGAAAGAGTTAAGAATGTTCTTTCTAAAAGTGCAGCAAAGCTGCAAGACCTAGACCAGTTGTTGTGTAGACAAATACGCTGGTGGAAAGAAGACAAAAATGTTTAGAATAATAGTTCAAGAAAGGGTAAAAAAAAATGATTGGAGTTTCTGAAAAGATCTTTATGAAAGATTATGATGTATAGGAATATTTATTAAAGGTCATTATAGTCAAGTGTTTATTTTGTTGGTTACTGTTCATTTGGTAATGATCACGCCAAAAGTTTTGTAAAATGTTTTACATGTTTCTGATGTTCCTTCAGATTAAAATAATGACATCCTGCCGGGGATTGGCAGCAGGGAGGTTTCAAACCCGGGACCTTCGAAAACGTCGATCGTTAGTCCAGAGCCCATACCACACACACGACTAGATTTATTAACCCAGTTATGCGTCTTGACTCTCTTACTCTAGTAGTCTCGGTATCATCTGATTTTAAAAAAAGGTTTTGTAAATCTAAATATCTTGAGTTGGGATACTTACGATTGATACAAATAAAGTTCTACTTGTTAAAAATCTCTTTCATGGCAGAGCTAGCGAATTTAAAACATATTTTCACAATAATAGTTACTAACAAGTAAAGTGGAAGTATTTACTTGCTTTGAGCATGTACGATCATTTTGTTTTGCAATCAGTAATTTCAAGTTACACTTTTTACGCTAGTTTTATGCAACGATGAAGGATTATCTCACTTCAAAACTTCTGATTATCGCAAACAAGTACGAAACAATTGATTTTCCTTTTCATTGTATTCAAAGGTAAGTCTATTTATATGTCAGTAATATTATTTACACAGAATCACAACAGCACCTTTACCTACAAAACGCATAAATTGCCATTACCATATTATGATATACCAATGTATGGTATTAAATGTCGTGTAATAAATAAATATGTAAATATATATATATATATATATATATATATATATATATATATATATATATATATATATATATATATATATATATATAAGAGAACAGAGAGAGAGAGAGAGGAGGAGAACAGAGAGAGGAGGAGAGAGGGAGAGGGAGGGAGAGATTGTGGGAGAGAGGGGAGAGATTGGGTGAGAGGGAGAGAAGGAGAGATTGAGGGAGAGAGAGGGAGGGAGGGAAAGAGGAAGAGATTGGGGAGTGAGAGGGAGACAAGAGGAGAGAGGGAGAGATTGGGGGAGAGGGAGAGAGAAAGATAGGGGTAGATAGGGAGAGAGAGACGTGTGTGTGTGTTCGTTCATTCTAAATATTGTACACGAAAAGCTCGATTCCTATTTTTTTGAAGGTTGGACATTCAAGTAAAGATGGAAATGACCATTGACCAGTTTAAAGGCTACATGGCCTCTTGTCATTTTTGGCCACCATACTCTCAAGCCAATCCAACAACTAGTATTTTAGAAGACTTTATGATCAGGTCAGTAGAATCATATAATATGCCATGACTGACAACTGTTGAAATGCCTACATCATAGCCTGAAACTCTGGGAGTAACATATAACCATCATGTTTTTTTTGTTACTATATTATATACACTGACCTTGACCTCCTTACGGTGCTCTTTCTAAACGTCCTCTGTAACAAATTAGTCGATCAAAAATGTTTAACTAGGCAGACGACAAGCTCTAACATTTAAAAAATGCTTTAAAAGAAAAAAAATACATATCTAAGGAAAAACTGCACATTTACAGTCATGTCTCTCGATACTGAAAGAATTATTTCCCTTTTCTATATTGAATTAATTCATTACCACTGGTTAATTAATTAATTCATTGTTTTGTTAAGGTCGACGAAAAATTATGCAAGCTGTTAACTTGATCCGAGAATGGGAAGTGGGTGATATAACGTACACATTATTAACCAGACAGACAGACAGACGAAGTGAGTTGTTATAAGCTTTATACAAATGCTCCTTGATCAAACTGACAGGGCAGTTCGTCTATCACTGAATTCTCACAATTCGTAGCTCCTAACAGCTAGTGGAACTACTTGAACCAACTTCTTGCTGAAATAAAACAATGTCACATTCATTGAGAAATATGCACACAGAGTGTTGTGATTGTTGTGATTGTTGTGAACTCCTAGCCTATGACTTTGACATGGATACATTACGTATGCAATACTTCAAGAACACCAGAGATGCGTTAGAAATAAGAATATTTAATAAAGAAATAGGAATAAATTATAACTGCAGATAACGCCTGATTTCCTAAATATACATTAACTATCAGAACTGCCTTATAATGGCTCCTACTATGCTATCACAAAACTCCGGTCCCCTGTCAACAAAAACAAAACTTCAAGCGCTGTCACTCTGTCTCAACCAAAGGACCAATGAAATAATAGTAAAATAATAAATAAACATAGAATTCTTTAAGTCTTACAACCAAGGTTCTATGACGTACCGTTTACAATATTATATACAAACATAATCACCACACAGAGGTAACTTGAAAGTAGATGTATACAGAAACAAACTAAAGGATAATTAAAACAAGATATAAATCACAACAAACCTATAGTCCTACAATTTCTGTCTCAAGTCACTCAAAGTCTTCCAACAACTATCACACACCTGACTTATGACAGACCAGCTCGTGGTTTCATCAGAACAACCTCTCCCCTTTCCGCGTCGTTACCTTGGAAACAGACGCATACACACCGTAACTAAGGACTACGAAGAAAAGACAACGAAATTTGAGTCTGTCCTTACTCACCATGTATTAGGGACATCTAAGCACTTTACGCGTTCTAAAGTTCTAGCAATTTCTTAACTCTTTCTCTCCTGACTGACGATACCAGCGTTGATTCCACCAGAATGTGGTAAATAATTACGGAGAGAAAGAGTTTAACCCCGTGATAAAGATAAGACTTTGTGAAACAAACATTCTGTGATATTTAAAGATATGAAGTCGTAATTTTTGGTTTTGTTTTTCCAGGATACAACGTATCTTTGGCAATGGGACCACGTCCTCAGCAGAAGTAAACATAAAGGTTTACAGAAAAATTTTTCTAGTCCTTGGAAGAAACCACAGATGAGTTTTTTCAATAGTTCTTTACTAAACCTATCGATTTAACTGACACAGTCATTCTCCAAAACATTTCTACTTCAGAGTTTTAAATCTCACAGTATTTGTAAAGTACTAAGGCAGGAAATCCTGTTTTTGATCATTAGATAGATAGATAGATAGATAGATAGATAGATAGATAGATAGATAGATAGATAGAAAGATAGATTGATTGATTGATTGATTGATTGATTGATTGATTGATTGATATAATGTTAGATAAATAGGTAGATAGATTGATTGATTTGATTGATTTCATTTACATAATGATAGAAATATAAATAGATATATTAATAGAAAATGTGCCCCAAAGATTTTAGTATCAGAAGTTTTAGTTTTCAAAGAGTCATTTTAAATTCTGAATTGAGTAAATTATTTTTTTTATTCGGTACCAGTGTCCTTTTTTTTTTTTCATAAAATAATATTTTTACAAATTTATTATTATGCCTCTAAAAGGTGCACTCTGAAATTTGGATGCTAGATTAAAAGAGAGGAAGTTGGAAAGAGCGGAGGAGGAAAAGCTCCCGTCACCTCAGCGTGGCACCTCCGTGGAAACGTCCGCCAGGAGAAGTAGAAAGGCTTAGAGCGAGACCAAACTCCCAGTGGGCTACCAAAGATATGCTCTAGCAAGAGTACTTGTTGATGGTCCAAGAGCTGAACCGAGTCAATGCCTATGTAAAGCATTGCTGTTTCCAATGCCTTTATTGCCGGACGCATGCTTGGCTGAACATGGCCGAAGGCCGAGGTCACTGGGAGCCTCCGCCATTTTCCTTCGTTATACCAAGCTAACCGTGGGGGACTCGCCATTTATGCAACGGTCCCTTGAGGAACGGTGAATGAATTTGTGACAGTTTTGTGGGGACTCATCTACAACTCCGCGCCGTGCAATAGGTGGACTCTCGTCTACCCGTGGGCATCCGCACGGGAGTCTTGTGTTGCTACCCATTTAGCCTAACCACTTCCTCTAATAGTCGTTTCCACGCGAGCGCCACGATGAGGCAGAGTAGCTTTGCTCGCGAGCGAGTGTACTTGCAAGTGGAATGGATCCATGGCACCGTTCCCCAGTGGAGGTCGTACTGGCGGTGATGGCCCTCCCACAGAACGCAATTGTAAATTACATGAATATGAAAAGTCCCCTTGATGGCTCGGACTCCGGCATCGCGTGGGGCGGGGGAACCCATAGCGTTGTCTAAAGGTACCGGAACCATGAACAAACGGATGAGATTAAATGATCATATTGTTGTTGGGGGTCTCCAGAGAGCTAATTCCTTCATCCTGGCCACGGGATAAAATCCTTTCCAGGGTCAAAGGTTCATAATGGGATTTATCTCGAAACTTTTTGGACTTTTTTGGACATCTCAACGAAAAGGGGAGAGACAAAAGGATAGAAAGAGAAAGAACAGTATAAAGGGACAGAAAGAACAATATAACAAGAAAGAGGGGAAAAGAGAGAGAAAGAGACAGAACAATATAAAGAGATAAAAACTAAAAGAGAGAGAGAGAGAGAAAGAGACAGAACAATATAAAGAGATAAAAACTAAAAGAGAGAGAGAGAGAAAGAGACAGAACAATATAAAGAGATAAAAACTAAAAGAGAGAGAAAGAGACAGAACAATATAAAGAGATAAAAAACTAAAAGAGAGAGAAAGAGACAGAACAATATAAAGAGATAAAAAACTAAAAGAGAGAGAAAGAGACAGAACAATATAAAGAGATAAAAAACTAAAAGAGAGAGAAAGAGACAGAACAATATAAAGAGATAAAAACTAAAAGAGAGAGAAAGAGACAGAACAATATAAAGAGATAAAAAACTAAAAGAGAGAGAAAGAGACAGAACAATATAAAGAGATAAAAAACTAAAAGAGAGAGAAAGAGACAGAACAATATAAAGAGATAAAAAACTAAAAGAGAGACAAAGAGACAGAACAATATAAAGAGATAAAAACTAAAAGAGAAAGAAAGAGACAGAACAATATAAAGAGATAAAAAACTAAAAGAGAGAGAAAGAGACAGAACAATATAAAGAGATAAAAAACTAAAAGAGAGAGAAAGAGACAGAACAATATAATGAGATAAAAACTAAAAGAGAGAGAAAGAGACAGAACAATATAAAGAGATAAAAACTAAAAGAGAGAGAAAGAGACAGAACAATATAAAGAGATAAAAACTAAAAGAGAGAGAAAGAGACAGAACAATATAAAGAGATAAAAACTAAAAGAGAGAGAAAGAGACAGAACAATATAAAGAGATAAAAACTAAAAGAGAGAGAAAGAGACAGAACAATATGAAGAGATAAAAAACTAAAAGAGAGAGAAAGAGACAGAACAATATAAAGAGATAAAAAACTAAAAGAGAGAGAAAGAGACAGAACAATATAAAGAGATAAAAAACAAATAGAGAGAGAAAGAGACAGAACAATATAAAGAGATAAAAAACTAAAAGAGAGAGAAAGAGACAGAACAATATAAAGAGATAAAAAACTAAAAGAGAGAGAAAGAGACAGAACAATATAAATTGATAAAAAACTAAAAGAGAGAGAAAGAGACAGAACAATATAAAGAGATAAAAACTAAAAGAGAGAGAAAGAGTCAGAACAATATAAAGAGATAAAAAAACTAAAAGAGAGAGAAAGAGACAGAACAATATAAAGAGATAAAAAACTAAAAGAGAGAGAAAGAGACAGAACAATATAAAGAGATAAAAACTAAAAGAGAGAGAAAGAGACAGAACAATATAAAGAGATAAAAAACTAAAAGAGAGAGAAAGAGACAGAACAATATAAAGAGATAAAAACTAAAAGAGAGAGAGAAAGAGACAGAACAATATAAAGAGATAAAAAACTAAAAGAGAGAGAAAGAGACAGAACAATATAAAGAGATAAAAAACTAAAAGAGAGAGAAAGAGACAGAACAATATAAAGAGATAAAAACTAAAAGAGAGAGAAAGAGACAGAACAATATAAAGAGATAAAAACTAAAAGAGAGAGAAAGAGACAGAACAATATAAAGAGATAAAAAACTAAAAGAGAGAGAAAGAGACAGAACAATATAAAGAGATAAAAACTAAAAGAGAGAGAAAGAAACAGAACAATATAAAGAGATAAAAAACTAAAAGAGAGAGAAAGAGACAGAACAATATAAAGAGATAAAAAACTAAAAGAGAGAGAAAGAGACAGAACAATATAAAGAGATAAAAACTAAAAGAGAGAGAAAGAGACAGAACAATATAAAGAGATAAAAAACTAAAAGAGAGAGAAAGAGACAGAACAATATAAAGAGATAAAAAACTAAAAGAGAGAGAAAGAGACAGAACAATATAAAGAGATAAAAACTAAAAGAGAGAGAAAGAGTCAGAACAATATAAAGAGATAAAAAACTAAAAGAGAGAGAAAGAGACAGAACAATATAAAGAGATAAAAAACTAAAAGAGAGAGAAAGAGACAGAACAATATAAAGAGATAAAAAACTAAAAGAGAGAGAAAGAGACAGAACAATATAAAGAAATAAAAAACTGAAAGAGAGAGAAAGAGACAGAACAATATAAAGAGATAAAAAACTAAAAGAGAGAGAAAGAGACAGAACAATATAAAGAGATAAAAACTAAAAGAGGGAGAAAGAGACAGAACAATATAAAGAGATAAAAAACTAAAAGAGAGAGAAAGAGACAGAACAATATAAAGAGATAAAAAACTAAAAGAGGGAGAAAGAGACAGAACAATATAAAGAGATAAAAACTAAAAGAGAGAGAAAGAGACAGAACAATATAAAAAGCTGATACGGAGGGTAAAAGATTTTTTTTTTAAAGTAGAGTTTTTAAAATGTCCAGAGCGATTCATATTTCACAAAATGAGAAATACACAGGAAAAAAAACTGTGTACGTATATAAATATAAAAAAAAATAAAATAACGCCATAATTCAGACATTTTTGGTGTGAAGAGCTTAGCTTCCTAAACTAAAAGTACGACTAAGATTATTAGCATGCATAAAGTAGTGATCCTAGACCGAAATGTAAATACCAATGGACCTCATTCAACAATCGTAAACAAACAACATTTAGTCACGTGATCTTATTGATAAAACAACGAAAAAAAAAAACTGTCACGTGACAACGATCATGAATTAAACATTAGATCGTAAATTATATAGAAGAGAAAGAGCACCACGTGGCTAAATGTTGTTTGTTTACGATTGGTGAACGAGATCCATTGTACAGGTAACCGGAAAATCAAAGCTTAAAACGCGTCCTTGGCCTGGTATGTGACCTTGCGGCGATAAGGCATACAGAGATCTGTGCAAAAACTATCAATTGCCAAAAGTACACAAAATCTTTTCTTTTTTTTTTTTGGCGCAACTAGAAACGTTTTGCCAGCCAACTCAGACCTGGCACTCACGTGAACTTGTGTTTATGACGTGGATATGTCGTTGCGACCTCGCGCGTCGATCTAGCGACTAACTTCTTTTTTTTTTTGGGGGGGGGGGTTACTAGTGACTAGTTTAAATTCATATTAGATGCAATTGAATCACTTGGGAAAATAAAATGAAAGAAAATGTGTTTACCTTGACCACAACAACAAAACAATGCACAAACTGATTAACTGGTCGCTAAGAAAGAAACTATTTAGCGAGTGGTCCATTCCACGTCAGTTCTTTGGCCTGCAACACAATAACCCACTTGAAACGTATTCATTTTACCAGTTGACTACAAATTTTAAGTTTTATTATAGCACGTCATATGTTACCACGTGACATAAGTAATGAAGCCACCCAGTAGGAGGCAAACTGCTTTTCACTGAGTGCAGTAGCGGACCTCGGGGGTGGAGGGGGGGGGGGCAAGTGGGGCAAAACGCCCCTGGCCCCGCCCCTAAGGGGAGGTCGGAAACCGTAGATTTCCTTGTCATCTTCAGCTTCGCAATCCAGATCAGTTCTCATTAACTAGGACTTCTTACTAAATATTTTGGAAGCCTTCCCGGCATTTATATGATACCAATTAGCACGTAAAATCTTAATAGGAAATTTTTTTGTCAAACACCGTTCAGTTTCGGAAAAAGTCAGCATCTTATGGCCTGTCGATTCATTGTTGAACAGTTCACATTGGCACCAATAAAAAAACAAGTAGCCGGAAGCGACCAATTAGTATCGTTCATTTTGTAAATAAATGACGTCCAATCGGATTTGATTAGGAAAACGCATAGTGATCAAGTTTGAACCGCTTACGCACACTGGCGGATCCAGGGGGAGGGGGAGCGGACGAATTTTAGTATAGAATTCACACAATTTGTATACGAATTTATTACTTATTTATTATGTTAATAATATATACTAATTATTTATATTTCAACATATTTTTAGATTATTTCGCCCCCTCCCATCTAGAATGTTGGCCGATTTGGTGGGTTCGGGAGGAGGCGATGGTATCATTTCCCCCCCCCCATACACTTTCGAGTGGGGGGGGGTCTAATTTATTTGTAGAAATCACAGCTTGCTAACGGAGTCAATTAAATATCTATATGATTAAAACTTGTTATTGATATTTTAACCGATCTTTGTATTATGTCGTTCCCTGTTTGCCGATGGGGGGGGGGGGGGGGCGAATACCTCTTCTACCTTTCCCACCTAAACCTTTTGAATAATGAGCTGTAGATGTCAGGAGAATGGGTTTCTGCAGTGAAGAATGCAAGAACCCCACTAGGGAACCTTATAGCGCTGCCCCAGTTGTTCTGTTTTTCGCCGAACGTTGAGAAATGCTTCTTTTTTAAATTCTCATATATATATATATATATATCTTATCTTATGAGAATTTATTTATATATATATGCTGTAGGCACGTTTATTCATAGAGTTAGGGTTTACTGGGCGATAGGGTTAGGTTTTGAAAAAAAAAATCGCCCCCCCCCCCCACACTCCAAAGTTCTGGATCCTCTAGTGCTTACGGGACTTTAGTTATTTTTGCATGAAAGAGTCATAGGTCATTTATATTGTTGTAACAAAGATGCAATTTTTGAAAAGTTGATTTTTGAATGAAAATCAATAAAGAAATATATTGTTTTCTTGACTTTTGAGGGGAATATCGCACGCAGTATTCAATTTTCATTTACGTACACTATTTTTAGATAGGAACAGTATTACAAGACATTCCCGAACACTTTAATCTCCGAAATAACAGTTTCCCATTCTCTTAAATATCTGTACATGTCAAATAAGCCATTGGTCTACACATGTTGCACAGGTCTGTGGTGAGGTCTGCTATAGCGATTGGTCTCGATTGAACCATAGATGGGATATGCAGTTATTTCGGCCAATCAGCATCCTGAGATTAACTCCTATTGAAAAATCAGAGCAGGAAGGACTAGTCCTCCCGTAGTGCTCTGGCAAGAAACTTAGCCGTCCGGCGTAGTGCCTCATAGCTACCATACAAGTCGAGTGACTGCACAGGCAAGTCCCCCCTTAGCTCGCGGAGCTGGGGACACTCGTACAAGACATGCGACACTGTTTCGACGCTCTCTCCACAGTGACGGCATCGGGAGTCAAAGTTAGTGCGGAACCGGGGCCAATCAGCATCCAGAAATTTTGTCCATGACGTATTCATTTTTTTATCTAGTAGGCAACTGTGCATATGTTCGTCGGGTGGCCATGGGAAAAAAATAACCCGTGTTAAAAAACAAACACAAAACAAACAAAAACACGGGAGTTTTTTTGTGTTTTTTTTTAACTCGTGGTATAACTCTTCCGCGAAAGTTGTATCTGAGAACGTCAATGGACAACTGTTGCACACCTAGTTCTTTAAGAACACCAGTTGGGCTTCGGCATTCGGACCGCGCATCGGGAGAGAAGATACATAATATTACTTTTAGTGCAAAGCGACAAGCCAGGAAAGTTCCGTGACTGAATCCGTCTGTGACCGTCTAAGCAACTATTTGGTTATTGCAAGTGTTCTGGTTCTCCTCGGTAATTAATGCTTTCCCACTCCAGCTTAGCAGAAATTATTACCTAGTTTGCTGATTTTTCATGCAAAGTGTTTCTGAATCAATAGTTACCTTTACTAACCTTAGAAGGCGAAATGTTTCATGCAGAACAATTACAATACAGTATGGAATTAGAGAAATGCCAATAGTAAAGTACTTACGTAAGGTACTTTTTTTAAAAGAACGATGGAAACTTGGATGGATGGATAGATGGATATTTGGATGGATGGATAGATGGATATTTGGATGGATAGATAGGTGGATATTTGGATGTATAGATAGATGGATATTTGGATGGATAGATAGGTGGATATTTGGATGGATGGATAGATGGATATTTGGATGTATAATAAGATGGATATTTGGATGTATAGATAGATGGATATTTGGATGTATAGATAGGTGGATATTTGGATGGATGGATAGATGGATATTTGGATGGATAGATAGGTGGATATTTGGATGTATAGATAGATGGATATTTGGATGGATAGATAGGTGGATATTTGGATGGATGGATAGATGGATATTTGGATGTATAATAAGATGGATATTTGGATGTATAGATAGATGGATATTTGGATGTATAGATAGGTGGATATTTGGATGGATGGATAGATGGATATTTGGATGGATGGATAGATGGATATTTGGATGGATAGATAGGTGGATATTTGGATGGATGGATAGATGGATATTTGGATGGATAGATAGGTGGATATTTGGATGGATGGATAGATGGATATTTGGATGGATAGATAGGTGGATATTTGGATGGATAGATAGGTGGATATTTGGATGGATGGATAGATGGATATTTGGATGGATAGATAGGTGGATATTTGGATGGATGGATAGATGGATATTTGGATGGATAGATAGATGGATATTTGGATATATAGATAGATGGATATTTAAATAGATGGATAGATGGATATTTGGATGTATAATGTAATGTACTAGTTTAGAGGGTAGGTTAGTTTTATTAGTTAAATATATTGTGTATAGTTTTAGCGACAGTAAAAGTAATGACGTAGTAAGACAGACTAATGACGTAGTAGACTTAGGCGAACAGGAGACCAACATGGCCTTATAAATTAGAAGTAGGTTGTGTTTTGAATAGCAGTTGAATAATAATTGGATATAGCGACGTCTTAGGAAGACTGGACGGATTTCCCAGTGGTTAATAAAGTATCATTTTATAGAACTGAATGTTGTTATCAAGTATATTTAATTACTAATGTTCTGCTAATGTTAAGTAATAATTGATACATAGTCGAAGTCAGATTAGATTAGCCCACAACATTATTTTGGCGACCCCGAGGCCAGAACGAACGTCACGCCATTATTTTGACAACCCAGAGAAGGGATCGAAGAACGCCAGAACATTGCCTAAAGTGTTCGTGGAACATTGAGAAGTCGACAGTTTTACTTCGCTGTCAAGTAAGTCATTCGTCGTGAAGTCGGCCTACAATATTTTGAGCGGCGCTCGTTATTAACTTTGCAAGGTCATCGAAGTTGACCGTTAGAATCACTTTGTCAGTTAGACAGTGATGTATAGAGGACGTCATTCTTCTAAAGTACTAGTCTAGATCCACTAGATCTACACACGAGTGATGGTATACCCTACTACCACACTGGGTGCTCGTCTGTTCAACACCGTTGAGGTTGCGTATTTTGTTCATTGGAGAGAGAGTTGGACTTTTTTTTTGGACTTTTTTTTTGTATCTCTCTTGAGTGAGACAGTACCACCAGCTTGTCTCAGTATTGACGTTTGCATACTGTTGTTCCTGACCTGAAGATAGTGGAAGTGAGACATTGAGCTGTTATTTGGAACTTCATCTTTGTCGCCGTCAAGATTGTTTTGAGTCGTCGCAGACTACATTTTCGTCGTATACCTCACCACATCTGTGAGCTTGTTTTCATCAGGGACTGCGCTGCACCAGACACATTATCGTCGAAGTATTTGTGAATTATTATTATCTTCGTCATCATTGAAACAGACGCCGTAGAAGGGATTCGTCGTAGACGACATTGAACTATTACTGCCAGATTGACTGCACTCTTGCCACTTCAGAACTCATTCGTCGAAGAGGAACCTGAGCCGTTACTGCCTGCCTTGAGGAACTGTGGAACCGGAAGTTTGATTGAACCGATATCGTCACCGTCTGTGAACATTACACCTGTGTGTTTGGTGATTGCAACACTTTGCCAGGAGTTCGTCTACACTTGAGCTGCGAACCGAAGCATTCCAGATTGCCAGGACGGAGGAGCATGAACTGACCACTGACCCTTGTGTGATACTTGTTGGCCGAAAGGGATTTCAATATAAAAGATAAGTTTATTTTTCCTTCTATTAGTGTGTTTAAAATAGATTCTATAGGACTCAGTGGCCACTTGCTAGTTTATTGCTACCAGGTTAAATCAGGGTGAACCGCGAGTGTTCTTAAAATTGGGTATTTACTAGCAAGGAGCCCACGTATACGTATAGTTGTAAAATTGTCTTTTATGTAAACGTGAATCTTTTTTTTTTAAGTCTCGTACCGTTCTAAACTATTTTATCACTTTTGTCTCTTGTCTTTCTATCAGACGAAAGTCTCATCTCTCATAGATCTATTTGGTTTATACATTTATTTCTTTATTCAATTAATTATTTTGTGTGATAATCTTACGTATTGATAAAGCAGGCTACATTTATTTAGCTTTATTTAGTAGTAATCTAGATCTAAGGTGAGTCTAGACAATTAGCAGTATACTATTGTCTATGTAAGAAACCAGTGTTGAACTAAGTACCGTTGTCATATATAGAAATATTGTTGTTGTGTAAGATTATAATAGTAACATAATGGCTACAGCTCCAGGAGATTATATGGAGACTTTTCGCAGCAGATTATTGCTGAGGCTAAACAACTAGAACTTAAAGGGAAGGACCTAACTGGCTATGTGCAACAAATGGTGACTATAGAGAGAGATAGAATTGAAAAAGAAAGAAGGGAAGAATCAGAGCGTAGAAAGGAAGAAAAAGATAGGGAAGCACAATTAATAAAAGAAGAAGTAGATAGAAAATGACAGTATGATTTAGAGAAATTGAGATTAGATGCTAAATTGAAGAAACAAAATACAAATACTAATAAGACTAGCAATGATAATAACACAAATGATAGGCCTACTGTTCAGAGTGAAAACATAAACAATAGTAATAGTACAAGTAATGGTAATAACATGAATGAAAATAGGCATAATTAAAGTACTAATCATTGGCTGAGAAAGAAAATGCAGCCCTTTCAGGAAGATAAAAATAGTATTTCAGACTATTTAAAGCGTTTTGAGATCAAAATGAACAGTTGTAACATAAGAGAAAATGAATGGTCTCAAATCTTACTTGATTTTGTTCAAGGTCAAGCATTAACTATTTGTCAGAACCATGATCATACCATTCAGAATAGTTATGATATATTAAAGAAAGAGCTTCTTAATGCCTATGGCCATAATGCCAATACATTTAGGAAAAAATATTTTGAAAATTTTCCTAGTAGTCAGATAGATCCTCAAAGCAAATTAATCAAAGCTATGAAGGACTTAAAAACTTTATTTTGATAGATAACTTTACAAGCAAATGTGAATCTCAGTTACAGTCATTTATAAAAGAGAAAAAACCAAAAACTTTAGAGGACATAGTTATTATTATAAGAACTTACAGCAGTGCTTATCCTAATAATTCATTTTCAAATAAAGACAAGAAACACATTGATTTTGTAGAATATAGTAAAGAAACTAAGAGTAAAGATAGACATGAGATCAGAAATGATAGAAATAGAGATAATACTGACTATAGAGAGATCATCTGTTTTAATAGTCAAGATAGAGGACATATTGCAGCACACTGTAATAAAAGTGAATTACAATAGATCAAAAAATAGGGACAGTTACAGGAAACAGAGTAGGAAAGTTGAGTTGAAAGAGAACAGAAACAGAAATAACAAAAGTAGAGTGTATTTCACCAATGATAAGGACAGTAGAGAAAGTAGTGATAATGAAGAAGTAGAAGAGATGAACTATTGTTGGGGTGTAGAAGAAATAAATTTTGCAGAAGATGAAACCAACAGAGTGAGGGTACACTCTGGTGTTATAAATGGGAAACCTATGAGGTTAGTCAAAGATTCGGGATGCAGTACAGTTGGAATTAGGAGTAACTTAGTTAAACCAAATTGTTTATTAGGCTATGAGAAAAAAGTAAGGTTGATAGATGGCAGCATCAAGCGCTATCAAGCCTGTAAAGTTTTCTTAGAAACACCATTTTATACTGGTTATTGTAAAGGTTTAGCAATACCAGGATTGTCTCATGATTTGCTTTTAGGCAATATACATGGACTAAAGGAACTGACTCATAGAGAGATAGATAGCTGGAATAGAAGACATGAATACAAAATGAGACAAAGAAATTCTTATGGTAAAGTGAGAAGAAACATTATTTGTTTTAAATGTCAAAGAAAGGGACATATTGCCAGGCAATGCAGAAGTTGGGATTATTCAGATAGAAGATCTGACCATTATGAGTATGACAGACATTTTGATAGCAATGTCTATGATAGACAGTATCATAGAGGGAACCCTCAGAGAAGATGTAACTCTGATGAGTACCAGGGTACAAGGGACAATGGTAGGTCATATAGACCTTACCAAAGAAGAAATGGAGAAGCAGAATATAGCTGGAGAAAGTAAATTCTTGATGGTTTACTTTTAAGTATATATAGATATATATACCAGCATTGGTTTGATTGTATAGTACATGAACATATAGTTGGAGAAAGTAAATTCTTGATGGTTTACTTATAAGTATATATAGATATATATACCAGCATTGGTTTAATTGTATAGTGCATGAACATGTTGAGTTCTTTTAGGTTGTAAATAAGTTGTATATGTTATGATATTTATTTGTATGCTATAGTATGGCACTCATTAGACTGTATTGATGAGAAAGGGAAATAATTTAAAGAGTTATAATTTTAAAGGGAGATAATATATATTGAAAGCGTATTGGAAAGTAAGTATGAGCAGAAGTATTTTTTTGTTCTTTGTGTGTATCATCACATTGATCATTTGTAAATTTTATATTCCTGAAGAAATGGTAAGCGAAGGAAGAAATAAGCTTGAATCTATTGATGGGTTAGAAATTTCGGGATGCCTCAAGTATCACTGTTTCAACGTTGTAATAAGTTGTTAATGGATGTTTTATTGTTTGTATCCATAAAAGGAAAATGTCATGAAGCTGTGATGCTTCTTAATGATCTAGAAGATGGACAGTGAGATGGACAGTGAGATGGACAGTTGGACAGTGAGATGGAAAGCGAGATGGACAGTTGGACAGTGAGATGGAAAGTGAGATAGACAGTGAGATGGACAGTTGGACAGTGAGAGGGACAGTGAGATGGACAGTGAGATGGACAGTGAGATGAACAGTGAGATAGTACTTGACTTCGAAAACAACATTATTGTGACGTGATGAACTTTATCTTGTAGAACGTGTAGGCTTGAACCTTGTACAGCGTAACTTGTAGTAACTACAACGTGTAGGCTTGAACCTTGTACAGTGTAACTTGTGGTAACTACAACGTGTAGCTTGAACCTTGTACAGTGTAACTTGTGGTAACTAAAACGTGTAGCTTGAACCTTGTACAGTGTAACTTGTGGTAACTACAACGTGTAGCTTGAACCTTGTACAGCGTAACTTGTGGTAACTACAACGTGTAGGCTTGAACCTTGTACAGCGTAACTTGTGGTAACTACAACGTGTAGCTTGAACCTTGTACAGCGTAACTTGTGTTAACTACAACGTGTAGCTTGAACCTTGTACAGCGTAACTTGTGGTAACTACAACGTGTAGCTTTGAACCTTGTACAGCGTAACTTGTGTTAACTAAAACGTGTAGCTTGAACCTTGTACAGTGTAACTTGTGGTAACTAAAACGTGTAGCTTGAACCTTGTACAGTGTAACTTGTGGTAACTACAACGTGTAGCTTGAACCTTGTACAGCGTAACTTGTGGTAACTACAACGTGTAGGCTTGAACCTTGTACAGCGTAACTTGTGGTAACTACAACGTTTAGCTTGAACCTTGTACAGCGTAACTTGTGGTAACTACAACGTGTAGCTTGAACCTTGTACAGCGTAACTTGTGGTAACTACAACGTGTAGCTTTGAACCTTGTACAGCGTAACTTGTGGTAACTACAACGTGTAGCTTTGAACCTTGTACATCGTAACTTGTGGTAACTACAACGTGTAGCTTGAACCTTGTACAGCGTAACTTGTGGTAACTACAACGTGTAGCTTGAACCTTGTACAGCGTAACTTGTGGTAACTACAACGTTTAGGCTTGAACCTTGTACAGCGTAACTTGTGGTAACTACAACGTGTAGCTTGAACCTTGTACAGCGTAACTTGTGGTAACTACAACGTGTAGCTTGAACCTTGTACAGCGTAACTTGTGGTAACTACAACGTATAGCTTTAAACCTTGTACAGCGTAACTTGTGGTAACTACAACGTGTAGCTTTGAACCTTGTACAGCGTAACTTGTGGTAACTACAACGTGTAGCTTGAACCTTGTACAGCGTAACTTGTGGTAACTACAACGTGTAGCTTGAACCTTGTACAGCGTAACTTGTGGTAACTACAACGTGTAGCTTTGAATCTTGTACAGCGTAACTTGTGGTAACTACAACGTGTAGGCTTAAACCTTGTACAGCGTAACTTGTGGTAACTACACCGTGTAGGCTTGAACCTTGTACAGCGTAACTTGTGGTAACTACACCGTGTAGCTTTGAACCTTGTACAGCGTAACTTGTGGTAACTACAACGTGTAGCTTGAACCTTGTACAGCGTAACTTGTGGTAACTACAAAGTGTAGCTTGAACCTTGTACAGCGTAACTTGTGGTAACTACAAAGTGTAGCTTGAACCTTGTACAGCGTAACTTGTGGTAACTACAACGTGTAGCTTTGAACCTTGTACAGCGTAACTTGTGGTAACTACAACGTGTAGCTTGAACCTTGTACAGCGTAACTTGTGGTAACTACAACGTGTAGCTTTGAACCTTGTACAGCGTAACTTGTGGTAACTACAACGTGTAGCTTTGAACCTTGTACAGCGTAACTTGTGGTAACTACAACGTGTAGCTTGAACCTTGTACAGCGTAACTTGTGGTAACTACAACGTTTAGGCTTGAACCTTGTACAGCGTAACTTGTGGTAACTACAACGTGTAGCTTTGAACCTTGTACAGCGTAACTTGTGGTAACTACAACGTGTAGCTTTGAACCTTGTACAGCGTAACTTGTGGTAACTACAACGTGTAGGCTTGAACCTTGTACAGCGTAACTTGTGGTAACTACAACGTGTTGGCTTGAACCTTGTACAGCGTAACTTGTGGTAACTACAACGTGTAGGCTTGAACCTTGTACAGCGTAACTTGTGGTAACTACAACGTGTAGCTTGAACCTTTGTTGTGTTGTCCATTCCCATATTTATTGTATTTGTTTTTTTTTTAAACGAAATTCTCCTTGATATTGTAAAGACATTTTACTGTAATTTTTGTAAAAAATTCAATTTTTTTTAGAAAGGGGGGAGGAAATGTAATGTACTAGTTTAGAGAGTAGGTTAGTTTTGTTAGATAAATATATTGTGTATAGTTTTAGCGACGGTAAAAGTAATGACGTAGTAAGACAGACTAATGACGTAGTAGACTTAGGCGAACAAGAGACCAACATGGCGTTATGTTAGAAGTAGGTTGTGTTTTGAATAGCAGTTGAATAGCAATTAGATATAGCGACGTTTTAAGAAGACTGGACGGATTTCCCAGTGGTTAATAAAGTATCATTTTATAGAACTGAATGTTGTTATGAAGTATATTTAATTAATAATGTTCTGTGGCTTATGTTAAGTAATAATTGATACATAGTCAAAGTCAGATTAGATTAACCCACAACAATAGATAAATGGATATTTGGATGTATAGCTAGATGGATATTTGGATGGATGGATAGATGGATATTTGGATGGATGGATAGATGGATATTTGGATGGATGGATAGATAGATATTTGGATGGATGGATAGATGGATATTTGGATGGATGGATAGATGGATATTTGGATGTATAGATAGGTGGATATTTGGATGTATAGATAGGTGGATATTTGGATGTATAGATAGGTGGATATTTGGATGTATAGATAGGTGGATATTTGGATGTATAGATAGGTGGATATTTGGATGTATAGATAGGTGGATATTTGGATGGATGGATAGATCGATATTTGGATGGATGGATAGATGGATATTTAAATAAATGGATAGATGGATGAAAAGTAAGATGGAAATTATGAAGAGAAAATGAACAATTAGTTTGATGTTATTTGCTTGTGTTTTTTTTTTCTTTATATGATATATTAAAGACTTTGCTTATTTAAACAAATGACAAATCTTGCAAACCTTTAAGACAAGTCAAGTTCCTTTGTTGTTACTTTAAAATAACGTAGTAAGTTAGGTCTTAATGTTGAAGATGACATTCTTACATTTTACAACTTTCTTTGACCGAGACCATTAGTTATGCAAGCGCTCAACACTGACCTTCAACGTCCCAACTTGTGGGAACTTTAGACCAATAGCTCTTTGCCACGTCGTTCACACTGTTAGACACCTAGTTTATAGTATTAGTTATTTAGCGACGCACCGTAGAAGACGTATATTGAACGGGACTAGTGACGTTTGGGATATTTTGGGGTAGAGACTGGAAAATAAGTTAGCGATAGAATTATCTAGGGTAAAGACGTGTTTTATTTGTCAGAGACTTTTACTGTGGCCTTTTATTGGAATAAATTTATTATGAACTGTTCATCGGTGTTGACCACATCTCTTTACTCGTTAAATCGATCGTCTTGTTTATTCTGTATTGTTGATCAACTACATTGAATACACCCGAACAATAAAACTCAAACGCTTGCAGAGTAATTGATTGAAATTCAAACAGTCATCTATAGTTCACCTCAAAACAGCCTGAACAAGTACACCACAACACCTATGACGTGGCATCTAGCTATTCGTCTAAACTGCCCACATGTTGTGACCCTGCAGGTCAGTAATCAGCCCCTTTTATATCGATTGGTCTCTGTTTAACAGACAAGAAAAGAAAAAGTGAAATTTTGTTTTTCTGGATATTAAAATAATAAGAAAATATTTTGAGACCTATTGTTGGTTGTTATTGGTCGTTGGCTTGTAGTACCAAACTGCTGGTAGACAAATAAACAGGTGTAGGCGTAGTGTATATTAACTAATAAAACTTCAAATAACTGTAATAACTTCCTTTTGTGGGCAAAACAAAGTATAACTTTATTTATAATATAGACAAAATAAACTTGTGATCAAATGAAATAACTGTAGTAGACTTTAGGAATAATATTTTAAACAAAATCTCACAACAAAAAACACAAAACGTTCATCAGTCTCAAGTGCTGGAGTCGTCTCCCCTATCTAAACGAAATGATATCAACCGTGACCTCCGTGACCGTGACTATGTCGAAGGCACCGTATCAACGCCACCTATGTTGCATCATTCACAACCAATCGCTAGCCTCTTCCCACTATCTCCATAGAAACGCACAAGCGCACACACTTCATAACACCATTCCATCTCGTAACCCAGTCAGCGTGACCCACACAAAGAAACCTGCCAAGATACATATTTACTCGAAGATAATTCTCTTATGTTAAAACCAGCAACATAATATAGGAAAACGATTTCTGCGAGTCAGTCGACTGCTGACCTGACATGCACTTTTAAAGAAATGGGAAAGTTATAAACGTCTCGACAAACATTTGCGAATTTCTTTTTTCAAGAATTGGCAGAATATTTATGAAAAGTTATCTCAAACCTTGGGCTAACTCCCCTTTCCTTAGAAGGGTGCGGAGGTGGCCATTTTGTTCCAGGGCACAAAAGTCTCTGCTAATTGCAGCGTAGTTACAAATCTCATTCGAATATAGTTCGAAAATTAAAAAAACGATATTATTGCAAAGCCTAAGAAATTGGAATACATTTTAAAGTAACGTGACGTCATTTCCCTTTCAGACCTTGCGATCTATACGGCAGATGATGTTAAGTTCCTCTGTTTCTGTGGCCCACGGTTAACGAGAGTGTCATAAGGCAGGACAACAACGACCGCTTTTACTTTTACCCAACTAATGTCAGGTACACGTCAGAGCTGGTTGGACTCAGGAGGCGCCCTACAGATCCCGAAATTTAAAAATCACAGTCTAAAATCAGGATTCAAAGCCGGGATCCCCAAGCGCTTTGCCACTCAGCCACCCCCGCCTCGTCTTATACCTTTGTGCGAAAAGCGCCTGTCCCGACTCAAGACGTTCTTTCGAAGGAGTTTCGATACGTCCTCGTCAGCGCGATTCTTCTCGTCTTTCTGTCAGAGTCGTAATAGAATTCTGTTGACGAACTTTTACGTGACAAAAACAGGCCCGCAACATTACGTTAAGTTTAACACGAAAATGTTCTTACGCCCATTACAAACATTCGTGCGTTATATGCAACTCAAATGTCCTTTGCATTTTAGCACTGACCAGTGCCGCTTTCTTAATTATTTGACTAAATTGGTTCCGTTATTTTTTTTTTTTACTAAGAAGAACAGCGTAACAATAACATCTAAAGCCGAATAGAGACGCTGTTTGTAAAACAAAATATCTATGTTGAAGAAATATATATAAAAAACCTAAGGTCTACCTCGCTAACTCTAATTTGAGACATGTAAGAGGTCTGAAAGGCATAACAGTAAAAGTAAAGTTTCCCTTTTAGACCATGAGGTCTATAGGGCAGAAAAAGTAAAGGACATTTAATTCTGTGGCCTACGGTTAACGAGTGTGTCTTGTGGCCAGCACAACGACCAACCGCCTTTACTTTTCCCCAAACTACTGTCAGGTAACCATTAGAGCAGAAGTGGACTCAGAGGCGCCCAAAGATCTCGAAATTAAAAATCCCAGTCTTTACCAGCATTCGTACCCGGGACCTCGGTTCGGAAGTCAAGCGCTTTACCCCTCAGTCACTACGCCTCAACTGAAAGGGATACCTCACTGTAACCTTTGCATCTTTTCCAACATTTGCCCCTGTGACAAGAGGGACAATAAGGGTGGCTACCTTTATTTTTTTTATTAGTGTTAGCCCCCTTTATTACTTGATTTAAGTCCCTGTCAATTGTTTACGATCGCCACTCTCTCTTGAGCCTTTCAACTGACCAGTGTATTTTGAATTAAATCTATATACTGTTTAACTCATCCTTGTGTTGTACTATTGTTGTGTTACTTAAGAGGAGTGTGCCGCTGTTGTGGGAAGAGTATTTCGATAATGAGCTAAGTAGATTTTATCAATTTGTTAGTACTAAATTGATTTGTAAATGGTATAGGTCTGCTTAGTCTCTTATCCTCTTCTGTATGTTTTTTTTTTAAAGACATATTTTGTTTAGATACGAGACAGTAGTGTGTCTCATGAATGACGTCATTTCATAGTTAATGTATGTATGATATTATTGTAAACTAATGTAAACCCTCGCTTTGGTTTTTGACATAAAATGTCTCATGAATGACGTCATTTCATTGTTAATGCATGTATGGTATTATTGTAAACCATCTTTTTGGTTTTTCGGCATAAGACATTATTGTGCCTCTATGATGGTGGTCCTTTCATTATATTGACCGGAAACTGTCTTGCTACTTTGCTTAGTTTCATTATGTCATTTTCTTTTGGTGAGCCTTTATTGCCATTTATATTTTTCATGATCTTTTCCTTTTGTTTGTAAATAAACTCCTTTTTTTTTGTTGTAACTGAAATCTCAGAATTATTATTTGTTTGTCTCGGTAGTATTATACATCTAGAGGCTATAGTTATTAGCCTAGATAATATAATTGGGACCACAAAGTACCACTGGACTAACTTGCTAGTACAGTACAGGTCACTGGTCTTATGACCTATCCTATTTTTAGGTCACAGCCCCACAGAGTGCAAGGTCAGAAACGAGTAGGCCACGTTAATGCTTACTTTTATTTAATTACAAATATAATACAATTAGGTTGAGTAAAGAATATTAGGAAGCCATACGCTCTACGCCTTGAGAACCACTGAAGACAATATGTCTGGAAACATATAAAAATAAGCTTCAACAGCCTTAACCTACTTTGAGTCGAATGTCACGCTCAGACATACTAACAGTCTTGTAAAGGCAAGACGTGGGAGTACAATTGTACATTCCAACAGTTAAATTTACTCGAAGTGCTAACATCTGATGTGATATTTAGAATTCACAATTTTTAGTTTACAATTGTTTTCGGAATGTGTTTTTTTCTATTTCTTATATTAACTCTGACTTTCGACATAGTAAAAAAAAATTGAATCATTAATTTTCACTAAAGAAAAAGTTTGTTAGGCGCCGCCGTTTTGTTGCATCTGTTTCGGAGTGGGATATTAGTGGTATTAATTTTATTTTAGGGAGGCGCCGTGGCTGAGCGGTTAAGCACTTGGTTTCCGAATCGAGGTCCCCGGTTTTGAAACCTGGTGAAGATTTTAAATTTCGGTCTCTTTGGGTACCTGTAATATATTTATTTAGTCGACCGGCGGCATAGCATACGCCGCTATTTTGCAGGGCTGGTCTTAGGCCACTGCAACCTATGTGACCGAAGGATCCGCACTTTCATGGAACTTGCGCTAATTCAAGGTGTATAAATTATCAAATTAAACCATTTTTAACTTGAAACAGATTTCCCGCGCACTCCTGTCAATTTACCAGGAGCTCCTGGAAATCTCCCGAAATTGCAAAATATACGAAAAAGTCCTTAAAATATACAAAAATACAGAAGAAAACAATTGTCATTTCGGGGTGTCATTCAATATGGAAAACGTCAATCCCACGCGCTGTTAATAAAAACGGCATTATGCATTAGCAGTAATTGTGTAATCAGGTGAAAGAAGCTTCTTGCGCCTCAAACTAAGGAAGAATTACTTGAGGTCAACAATTCTCAAACATTTGGTAATTCTTGCAATTGAGCGGGATCTATGTGGGAAACATAATTATTATGATATACTGTATGACTTTGCTACACGCAAGGCTCGTAAAGTAATTCTGTACGTAGTAAAGAATGAATAAAATGCATAGACGAATTTATTTTCTAATACAAACTCTTAAATTTGACTTATTGTCCGCTTCCCTACCCAAACTTGGCCCCGCGAAATCCGTTTCGAATAGGGCTACACAATGCTCAAGTCCGGCCCTGCTATTTAGTGTTTGTAAAATGTTTTACATGTTTCGGATGTTCCTTTAGAGTTGACGATAGTTTACTTCCTAGTCCAAACCTCCCGCATGGGATGGGAGCGGGCAGGGTTTGACAGTCCAGCGCGCAGCCGTCCGTAGCGAGCTGTGAAAACGTGTTCTTCCCCCCCCCCTCTTGTTTTTTGTCGTGGGGTGACTATCCGCAGAAATAAGAGAGTGATCTTCCCATTTACTTCTCGTCTGACCTGATTAGGGAAGAAGAGAATTATATATAAAGATATTTCAGACACACACACACCCCTCTTCCTTCCCCGCCAAAAAAACAAACAAACGCGTATACGGAAAACATGCGCTAAAAGTGACGTAATCACTAGATCAAGGTCACAACTGGATATTCAAGTGTTACAATGAACTTTTCTTTGAATTATCCCTTATCTACAAATATTGTGTTAACATGTTGTATTTTATTTTATTGGCTTGATGTTTTATTGATGTTTTATTGATGTTTTATCCTTTAGATAACTTACAAGAATTGATGATTTAAA
Organism: Biomphalaria glabrata; assembly: GCF_947242115.1. Lineage (NCBI taxonomy): Eukaryota > Metazoa > Mollusca > Gastropoda > Planorbidae > Biomphalaria > Biomphalaria glabrata. Next base: position 44,076,300 of record NC_074719.1, read on the forward strand.
CGTGCAATGTGCGTAAACTAGTGTGCTTAGAAAATGGGAGCGGCGCCTTCAACTCAAGAATATGTCGCAAGCTGGAAAAGTAAGTTTTATTTTTAAAGTAAGTTTTTAACAAAGCTAATGTCAACTTTGTCTGTCTGTCCGTCCGTCTGGTAGAAAGCTGGAACAGCTTATTTTACCTACACCCATTCTCACATCAAGTTGAAAAATGTGCCCAATTAGGGTTAATTGTCGAAGACAATACATGAATTAATAGAATCCATAAAACAAATTAACCGATTAGTCAATTAATTACTGGTAGTTAATTTTTGGCTGCCTGGTCGTGCGGTTTGTGCGCTGGACTGTCGTTCAGATTTATCGATGGTCACGGGTTCAAACCCTGCCCGCTCCCATCCCCAGTCGACCTGCGGGTAGGACTCTGAAGGAATATCCGAAACATGTAAAACATTTTACAAACATTTTTTTAATTTTGTTTTATACAAACAAGGGAACTTAATCCTTTAGTGTTCAGACATATGGCTAAATATTTAGGGTTTTGTACTCTCATTTCTCTTACACCCATTCTCAGATTAACTGTAAACTTAAAATAATTATTTATTGATGTTATTTAAAAATGAATCAATTAAAAATGAATCAATTAATTTTCGGTTACCAATTACAGTCCAAAGGCTGTGTGAAGCGTCTAGTGTGGTGGCTGAACTTGTTGCCACCGCTGGCTAGCAACTGTGAAAGGGGAACAATTGTGTTAGTCTCTCTTGTCAGTACATAGCCTCTCCACAGCAAGTCCTATGCAGTACCTCCTCGTGGTGATAGATAGAAACTGAGGCTATGAAGCCTCAAGCTAATCTGCAATGGGCTCGGAGGAGGTTTGGTCCCAAAAAGTGATGTAGGCATGGCCCGTTGGCGTGCGGACACGCCCTGCTGCCCACAAACCAAACGAGTCCCTCCAACTTTCCCCAGTCTTGCCCATCTGCTTGGCATCTACTTTATAATAAGCTATTATTAATGGAGCTCAAATATCCTTTTAATGCTAAGATTAAGAATAAGACTGCTTTATTGACCCTTACGAAATTTGTCGTGATTACAAGGACTCTTTTCTCATATAAAGACAACACAACAGAAAAATACACATAAATACAACAGACACGTCATAAAGAGTTCATTCAGCGACTACACACAGCTATCTTGGTGCATTTCATGTTCCCTGATCAATGAGTGGCGGGGATAGAGTCTGATGAAGTAAGGTACGAACGATTTTTAGTACCGCTCTGTTCTTGTTTTGATTGACAGCAGTCGCCCACTTCGCTACGACCTGACGTATTTTTGATGGAGCGTGTGGCCGTTGACTTTTTTCGATTTTTCTTATGCACTTTGGTTCAAAAAGTTCCTTTAAATGTGGTAATGTTGTGAGTGTAATTTTTGATGCTTTTTTTAATGATGTTTTCTAGACGTCGCAACAGTTTAGATGAGGCGTTGCCTTGCCAACAAGTTATTCCGTATGTTAGCAGATTTTGTATAGTCGCGTTGTAAAAAGTCTCAAGGATCTTCTTGTTTAGTTTTAAGCTATTGAGTTTGTATAGAAAAGAGTCGCTGGGCTGTTTTCTTTGTCAGAGTTCCAAGGTGGTCTTCCTATGAAAGCTTGTTGATGATAACGCCTAGATATTTATATGCCTTTACTTGTTCTATGTATGTAGATATGTATATGTATCTAGATGTAGTGTTTATTTGCAGTTCACATATAGTTTGTTTTTTCTTTCTAAAATCTGTTATAAGTTCTTTAGTTTTTGTGACATTCAGTTCTAGAAAGTTGTCGGTGCACCAGTTTATAAACTCTTCTATCGAGCTTCGATACTGAGTTTCGTCTCCTGAAATAAGACCGACTATGGCAGTATCATCAGTGAATTTAATGAGTTTAACTGAGTCATAGATACTTCTTATGTCATTAGTGTAAAGAGTGTACAGTACATAAGAAATTACACTAACCTTGTGGAGGACCCGTACATAGTACTCGAGTTGACGATTTGGTGTTGTTGACTTTAACATACTGGGGGCGTTGGGTTAATTAGTTTAGAACCCATGTTTGTAAGTAAGGGCTTACATTTAAGTTAGTCAGTTTGTTTATCATTAGATGTGGCAGTATGTTATTGAAAGCCGAGGAGAAATCTACGAAGAGGACTCGTGCATATGTTATGGATATATCGAGATGCTTATAAAGCTGGTCCAAAAGCAATAGAATGGCATCCTCAGTTCCTCTAGCTGCTTTGTATGCAAATTGGTGAGGGTCTAGGCTGTTATTGACTTTTGCTACAAGTTGTTTAAGCATATATTTTTCAAAACATTTCATAACAATAGGTGTTAGTGCTACTGGGTGGAAATTATTTAAGCAATCTATTTTTGGTTTCTTTGGCACTGGTATGATCTCTGAAGTTTTCCAGATGTTTGGAATTACGCACGTTTGCAATGACTGGTTGAAGATGTGACAGAAGATAGAAGAGATTTGCTCCGGACATAGCTTGATCAGCTTGTCACTAATTTTGTCTGGTCCAGAAGCTTTTGTTACGTCTACTCTTTTAAATAGGTCACTTCATCCTCAGTCACAAAATTGACGTAGGGCTCTTGTTTTCCTTTGGACAGAGTGTTGAAAAGTTCTTTGTGTAGATCAAGAAAATCTTTTTTGTCAAAACGAGAATAAAATAATTTAGTTCGTTGGCGAATTTCTCTTCATCATCCACTGAAATTCGTTCTTGTTTTGAGGCGCAGCCTGTTATTTTCTTTAATCCTTCCCAGCATTGTTTTGAGTTGTTATTGGCAAAGAAATTCTCAATTTTTTCTTTGTATGTTTTTTTCCCTTCAATTATTGCTTTTCTCAATTCATTTTTGGCATTTATAAACTCTTCATTGCTAGCCTTATACTTTGTTTTCTTTTCAGTAATAAGGTGTTTGTTTTTTTTGGTCATCCAAGGCTTATTGTTTCCATAGACTTGTATTGTTTTTGTTGGAATTAACAGTTTCTGTTAGTTCGTTTATGTCTGGACAGTTCTCAATAAAGATTTCCCAGTTAGTTTTCTCAATGCAATCTTGTAGTTTTTCTACAGCCTCTTCAGACCACACCTTGACCATTTTTATAATTCTCTTTGTAGTTTTTAGAGTAGGTTTATAATTTGTTATAAGATAGACCAGAACATGTACATATTCTCCAAGTAAGAACAAACTTTTACATTTGTAAGCCTGCTTAATGTTTACGTAGCATTTGTCGAGCGTTCTACCCTGCCTTGTGGGCACTAGCGGATCCAGAACTTTGGAGTGGGGAGGACGATTTTTTTCCAAACCCTAGCCCTAACGCCTTGTAAACCCTAACCCTACGCATAAACGTGTGTACAGCACACACACACACACAAACACACATACATATGAGATTTAAAAAAAGCAGCATTTCTCAACCTTCGGCGAAAAACAAAACAACTGGGGCAGCGCTATAAGGTTCCCTTGTGGGGTTCTGGGCTAAGCCTAGATGCCAAAAGCGTTTTCTTGCATTCTTCACTGCAGAAACGCATTCTCCTGACCTAAAGCTCATTATTCATACTATTAAAAAAGGACCTTTCGAATAATGTTGTACTTGAAAAATATTCTAATATGAATTTATAGGCCCATAATACATTGCAAATAAAACCGATTTGTTCCTTGAAAAGATAGGATACCCCACGTATTAAGATTTTTGCTTTGAGGATCGCCGCCGAAAAAAAAAAACTTATTCGATAAATAGTATTCAAGAAAACTCTAGTATAAATTGTGAGTTATAGTCCCAAATTTATTTAACTAGAAAAATTGATTGAGTAAAGGTTGGCAAAAGGCGACTATGAAAATGTTATTCAAGTTTAGAACTCATCTCAATCATGAAACTTATACCGAAAATTTTCGTTTGAATTCTAACTTTTTCAATGCAAAGTCTTTCTTAAAATAATTATGATAAATTCATGAGAAATTACAAAAACTCTGTCTGGAAATGGGAGGGACGGTAGAGTGAAAACGATTAATCCTTGCTCCTTTAATAATTTCTGCTAAAGATTGCATTTGGCATTAAAGAGTAGGGGTGGGGCGACTCGATATAAGAATTTAATTTATAGTATTGTTACGAATCTCACTATCCAGGCTCTCTGCAAACTGCAACTTACACCACCAACTTAAAGAACTTGACAACTCAGGGCTCCAAAGTAACGTAACACTTTAATAGTTGAATAAATAACAGCCAATACTGTACAATTGGCAACACGTACACTGTACAAATATCTCTCCGATAACACCGTTCCGCCGTATCAACTCTTGTACTGGCATCTCCGTCTCGTTCCGGGCTTGCACTGGGTTCAACAGTTCAGGACTGACTTCACACACTAGGCTCGTTGTGTCGGACTCGATCGCAGACCGAGATCAAGACGCCAGTCGTCTCAACTGTACTTGACAGTACTCCGCACTGAACCGTCGTAATGCTCCGTACAGAACCACACCGCTGAACTGTGCTGTAGTCGACCGGACTGTAGTGAACCGGGCTCTGAACCGTCTTGACTGCGTCACCTCCGCTCTTATATAGGGTCCCCACTGGCCTTCTCGAACCGGACAGAACGCCGCTCGACGTTTCTAGGTGAAGAAGCAGAAGGAGACTGATGAAGAAACGAGAAAAGAGACCAATAGTTTGATCAAAGGTCGTGATGCAGCTGTACCTGATATGAGCACCTCAAACAGCAAGACAGATCAAGAGAACGCTGAGTTTGCCTACAAGCCTGTTGCTGAGGGACGTTTACATGATGAAAGCTACAGGCGAGGCTTGTACCCTACAGACGCTCGTCCAGATGCGAAGATCAGCGAGAGAAGCCCTGGTGGTGATCATGAGAATCCAAGGAAGCCTGACGTTGACGTTGATGGACATTTGAAAGACCAATGTCATCGGCAAGGTCTGAAACCAACAAGCGATTGGCCCGATACTGAGACGAGAGAGAGAGGTCCTGATGATGAAGAAGAAAGCCGAATGGAGCCTGAAGCCGAAGACGAGGGACCATTGCACGAGGAGTGTTACCAACCTGCCCCACGAGCATACCCTCCAGACAAGGCTGAAGATGATGACCTGTCCCACAATTTCCTGCCCTGTGGATTTGAAGCCCATCCCAGTCCTTCTTCGCAAAGCCCTATGAAGTCACCTCTTTGGATGGTGATGAAAGCACGAAGGCGAGGCAACCAGGTCAAGGCCAATTGGAAGAGAAGAAGGAAGCTGACTGCAACATGGATGGCTCCGTCAAGCGCAAGAGGCAAGCTAACTGCCACCGATCGACCCCGGCCTGCAGCGATGAAACTTTACAGCCAATGTCATGAGGTTGATTCTGTCCGGGACGGACAGATCTAAGGAGGGGGCAGTGTTATAAACCTGGTGGTGGCACAGATGGGGGTAGTGGTTTGAGTGTAGTCAGCCGACGCAAATCGCCCCAGGCAACAATAGCAATTGAAAAAAAAAATCTCCTAATGCACCCAATTTAACAATTTAGGACTAAATAATCGCAAAATTATTGTACAGAGGTTCCTAAACTGTGGTGCGCGAACCCCAAGGGTCCTCGATCCCTTAGGGGTCCGCAGAAAGAAAAAAAAATATAGAATAACTTCTTCTCACTTGGATATTCCCGCTGGGTATTGAAACCTTTAACTCAGATCCTAATCACAGCTAAATCCAAACTAATACAGCAGCCGCTTATTGTTTTTCTTGATTTTTTTGCTTGTTTTGTTTTCTTACCGAAAGTTCTAGAAGTCTCATTATTGATTATAGGTTGTTCTTTTATTATCAAGTGAAAAACAACGCCAGATGATTCTTATATTCTTATTACTTAGACCAGTGTTTCCCAAACTGTGTTCCGCGGAACCCCAGTTCTCCGCGAGGCCTGAATAGATGTTCCAGGAGCTACTGGAATAATTTACTAGTAGGCCACCACGTGAATTAATGTCTAAAGAAAAGTTTTCCGCTAAATGCTCAGAAAGTGCGAAGGGCTCCGTTAAAGAAAACGTCTGGGAACCACTGCTATAGACAATCAAAACAAGTCCATGTCTTGAACATTCCTTGTCCATGTGGGGGAGGGGGGAATCAAGTAGGGGTCGCCTCTGTAAATAAAAAATCAGCCTGATTTAGACGACGTTTCTGATCATTTTATGTTAATACAAAACTTAAATGTAAATATGTTTAGGTCTACTGGCTGGGAATGTGGAGGAAACTGAAGAATACTTGCAGAGATTATATCAAGGGAAAGAACTGGCTCAAGCGTATGCTGCTTACAGACCCAAGTATCCCCAGGCTGTGTTCGATGCCATAATGACCTATCACGATGAGGTGACCAATAATGGACGTAGCATGGCCCTGGATGTTTGCTGTGGTCCTGGACAGTCCACCTTACCGCTTGTTCCTTTATTTGAAAAGGTATATGAGAGAGGGGAAGAGAGGAGCAAGTGAGAGAGAGACAGACAGACAGACAGACATATAGAGGGAAAAGGAAAGACGGATTGAAAAAGAGAGCGAGAGAGGAAGAGAAAAAGAAAGACGGACAGATAGAGTATGTGTGCAAGAGTATGTGTGAATTCGAAAGAAACAATAGGAAAGTAAAAGAGAAACAAAGAGTTCAAAAGAAGAAAATTTATAGTAAAAGTTTGAAAATCTAATATATAAAGTAGAATGTAAGGCATGTGTATATGTGTCTTTCATAGAAATAAAAACCGTTTTAACAATCTTGATGAAATTTGGCATTAACATTCCTTACATCATTACGGAGATCGTAGTCTATCTTCAATTTCCTTACCCCATCAAAGAACCCTAAGATTAAGAAGAGTAAAATTGTATAACTAATGGTGTAAACGCATTTTCACAGTATTTTATTTTAAAGTATAAGTATGAGTATAAAACTATTAAAACCATTTTTGCAGCCTGCTTTCCTAATCGGGGCTAAATTCAAAAGAGACAAAACCACTGTTTTCTGACATAAGAAACATCTCGCCATGTTTGATATAAATCAAATGAACTAGATCAGTGAAGGCCAAACTAAGGCCCGCGGGTTTATCCGGCTTGTTTAAGATAAGATATACATCCGCATATTATTGCGCATTGTTCTTTTGTTTAATTTCTGTAATTCACAAGGTAGTTGGTGTAGACATCAGTCAGGACCTACTGGATCACATGCCTAAAGATATACCAAACCTGACCACATATAGGAGTGCAGCTGAAGACTTGTTTATGATAGCGTCTGATTCTGTTGACCTCATCACCTCAGGAGCTAGCCTCCATTGGCTTAACACTGAAAAGTAGGCTTTCCCTAGGAAATTAACTACTGTGTTATGAAAATGATATGCTGTATCGCTTGTCGTTCTTAGGTTTACATGTGCTTGTAACTGGTCTGTAAGAATGTGTTCACGAAATGTGTGTTGTGTAGTCATTCAGTGTGTTAAAGCCATTCTAAGCGGACGTGTTTTTCGACTCTGTTATCATTATGTTCATAACATACTGTTTATATCATAGTAGAAGAAATGAAAGAATCTGTAGTTAGTAAGTTGACCGAGCACCACATGCCTGACACGACTCGATCGTAGTAGTAATGGTCAACGCCATTTCGAAACCTTCAGACAGTACTTGTGACGAAGAGCATGTCCCGTTAGAAGAAATTCTTCTTAATGGTCAATAGGAGAATGGGGGAGCCTAAGTGCCCCAATGGTCAATAGGAGAATGGGGGAGCCTAAGTGCCCCGATGGTCAATAGGAGAATGGGGGAGCCTAAGTGCCCCAATGGTCAATAGGAGAATGGGGGAGCCTAACTGCCCCAATGGTCAATAGGAGAATGGGGGAGCCTAAGTGCCTCAATTTCCTTCTGGACTTCTTCGACGATTGATAGCAGGATAGATCTAGGACTTAGTACTTCATTGTAATAGAAAATAGACACAATACATAATATTTATGCAGGCGTAGACAGCTCTATGAGAACTTAAAGAAATCTCTAAAAGACAGGCAGTTATAAACACAGTCTAAGTCAGATAAAAACATGTATTAATTTTTAGCTGCGTCTCTGTTTCCATAAAAACAATAAAACTATTTCACAATTTCTGTATTCGAAGACATAGCTATTAATGAGACCTAAGTTTGGTTTTCTGAGCTCGGATAAACAGTTTGGAAATATTCTACAAAACTTGATTCCAAAATGCTTAGTGGAAAAATAAACATTTGACTATCTAAAGTTATCACGGATTTCTTCTCCCTAATTTCCCTTTTAACCACATGTCTACTAAAGAGATAGGGCCTTAGCGCTCTGGGCTGATAATAAGCATGAAAAATGCCCTATATGAAAACATTTAAGCAAAATGTCAACGAAAGATTAAGAAAGAAAAACCTAAGTGCTTTAAGCATGCTAATATAGCATAAAATAATACAATAAGAAGAGGAAGATATAAAAAATTTTTAGAGCGTTTTTTTTTTCTTTGAAGAAACTTACGGATTCAAATTTCATGGTCAGATTTTTTAAAGAAGCCAAGCGTGTTTTAAAACCAGGAGGGACTTTTGCAACGTACATGTTTCAAATTGAGGATCTGTGCAATGAAGAGGCTAACAAAGCTTACAAAGAGGTAATTAGTAAGACATTTAAAGTCAATCTGCATTACATTAAAATTCATATTCTGTGAGTATCCTAAAATTGTAGCCAGTCAACTATTTTGACCTGTACTCGCAATCAGGGCCGGTCTTAAGACACTGCATCCTATGCGGCCGCAGTGGGCCCGCGCTTTCATAGGCCCCGCGCTATGTATATCTGTAATTGCATAAGGATGCAAAATATACGAAAAAGTCGTGGAAATTATATTTAAAATCTCCTGAAAATTAGACAAAATTTTTATATGGAAAACACAAATCTTACGCGAATAAAAAAAAAAAAGCATTGTCAGCTTTCATATTTAAATAAAAATATAATAATAGTGCGAATTTTAACCGAAACGAAAGTTCCAATAGAATCAGAATACGTTTTTAAAACGATCAAAACCCGAAAATGAGAACATAAAAACTTCTAGTGAGACAGCTGAAACAGATTCTATGAAGAGTGACGAGATTGCAGTGGTGAATGTCGTAAGAGAAGAAGAAAATGATGTAACACTAACAACTGATCAACATGTCGCAAGGAATGAAGGCAATAATGTAAGATGTAGATCAACATGTAGTTATAGATAATGAGCTAAATGTGGTCGATTCATTGAGAAATCTGGATTATCCTGCCATGTGTCTAGAAAAAATGGAAAGATCTTGTATTGACTATTTATTACAAAAAGGTCCACCTGATATTACTTTGGAGAATTTTCCGAAAAATAAAGATGGTAGACATTTCTCTAAAGTGCATTGCAAACCAAACCTGAGTAATGGTGAAAGTGTTTTGCGTCCTTGGCTGATATATTCTGTGTCAGCAGACAAGATCTATTGTTTCTACTGTCGTCTACTGGAAAAACAAAAATGTTCCTTTTTAAATGAAGGATTTGACCAGTGGCAAAGATATACCACAAGGCTAGCAAAGCATGAAAAATCGCAAAGGCATTTAGACGCCATGACCAGCTGCTGTGAAGCTAGAGCAAGACTAAATAATACAAAAAACAGGCATTGACAAAGTTCACCAGGAGATGCTTTAGTCTGAGACTTAAACGTTGAAATCAAGTTTTTCAAAGACTAGTTGTTATTGTACAATTTCTAGCGGAGCGTAATTTAGCTTTCAGAGGGACCCTTGAAAGACATTAGAGCCAAGTAATGGGAATTTCCTGGTCTAGTAGAATTACTCGCAAAGTTTGATCCAGTAATGGGGGAACAACTTCGACGTGTTACCAATGCAGAAATTCATGATCGTTACCTGGGAAAGAAGATTCAAAACGAACTTATTACTGTAGTAGCTGATGCTGTTGTGAATTCTATCCTTCGAGACATCAAGAATGCAGTGATATTGGATTGTACTCCAGACATAAGTCACAACGAGCAGATGTTATCGGTATTTCTCAGATAAGGGTTCATTTGAGCTTGTGGTTGTGTATAAACGTTTTAAGTTTCTTTCTGTTGTTTCTTCTTGTGACAGCGAAAAGAAGTTGGCTGGAAACATGGATGTTGTTGCAATCTTTCCAGCCAAAAGTCAAAGGAAAAGGCAGTATGATAAATCTGTGGAAAACTTCACACATCAAAAAGGTGAAGATGACTACAGGATAAAATGCTTCAACAGAATTGTGAACACTGCAATTTACTCCTTGCAGCGGAGATTTGAACTGTAACTGAGGCATCTTGTGAAAGAAGTTTCTCACGTCTTATACTAATCAAGAATTACTTAAGGTCAACAATTCACGAGGAGAGATTGAACAATGTGGCAATTCTTGCTATTGAGCGTGATCTATGTAGGAAACAAAATTTTGATGATCTACTGTTTGACTTCGCTACACACAAGGCTCGTAAAGTTAAGTTAATTTGTTGGTGTTTTTGTACTTAGTTAAGAATGTATAAAATGTAAAGAGGAATTTCAAGCTGTTTACGATGAGTATATGACAATTTATGCAGATTTATCGTGTTCACACCCTCATGTATTTAATTCCTTGTCTACTTAGGCAAATAAATAAGGTTTAAAAACAAGTTTTCTAAAAGTAATTAATAAAATAAAAACATTACTAACAACGCTCCAATGTTTGAAAAAAAGGGTTACATTTAAATAATAATAATAATAATAATAATAATAATAATAATAATAATATACGAAAAACTAAAATGGAAAAACAACGAAAATATGGGAACCTCGGCTTGCTGATTAAGCGTTTATGGAAGTTGTCTAAAATAACAATATACCCACCCCATTGTTATATCAACCGAGGGGATAATGACAACTGACCTCACAGATACGTTCAAGGCCCTTAACATTCCTAAGAAGATTCTCGTTGCATATCAGAGGGCGGTACTTCTGCAGTCTTGCCACATCACCAGATAATTCCTCAGTCAGTGAAAACTGATGAAGGGACTACGATGAATTTCGACCCTGACACTGCCAGAGAATGAAAACTCGTTCGTTTCAAACATGATAATACTGATAATAGACCTGTATTAACAGATAGATAGTTGACTTAAATAGACCAGATCTAACTTTTATTGCCAAACATAAAAAAATTGTCAGCAATCATAGAAATTGTAAAACCACAATGTTAAAAAAAACAGTTTGGAGATTAGCGAAAAGTTATATAGGCAAGGCCAAGAGTTTGGGAAAATCGGAAGCTAATTACGGTGACCAAAATGGAAGTCTACAAGGCATGCGTTATGAGTACACTGCTGTATGGCAGTGAATCATGGACCACCTACACAAAGCAAGAGAGAAAACTGAACTCATTCCATTTGAGATGTCTCCGTAGGATCTTGAAAGTCACATGGAAAGAAAAAGTGTGCAATACTGAGATCCTTTCGCGATCAGGTATTCCCAGCATCTTTACAGCCCTCAGACAACGCTGTTTGTGCTGGCTTGGACATGTTCGCCGGATAGAGGACAAACGCATCCCGAAAGTCATCCTCTACGGACAACTCACGACTGGCACAAGAAAACCTCTGTTACATAGATGTAATAAAACGTGACCTCAAATCAGTGAACATCAATACTGACTATTGGGAAGACATAACTCTAGACCGCACCAGATGGAGAGAGACAGTGACCAAGAAAGCTATGGACAATGAAAGAACACGGGTCTCAGCTCAGGAAGAAAAACGTACAAACCGAAAAATGGCCAGCTCCTCTACCACCGAAGTAAAAGCAACCTTAACCTGCGCTATTTGTGGACGGGAGTATCTCTCCAAAATAGGGTTCCACAGCCACATGAGGAAGTGTGCTTTAAGATGAACTATAGTCGTTCTACAACTGAAGGAGGCCAATATATAAGCAAAATAAAACAATACTTTTAAAAACAGAGACATATAAGGGAAATCAGCGTACAATCACTGCAATATATATTAAAATCCCAAGGTTTATTTCCCCCTTTCTATGTAAAACGAAATTAATTCACTACCAATAAGTAATTAACTAATTGGTAACTTTGTGTATTGATTTATATAAGTCTCCGACAATGAATAATAATAATTGTGCTCGGAGAATGGGAAGAGGGAGAAATACAAGAACCCGACCAGTCAGAGTTGATGCAAGCTTCGTAATAAACTTACAATATTCCCATATGTGGATATCAGCCGAAGGTACAGGCAGTGGCGTAGCTATGGTGGGGGGAGGAGGGGGGAGAATTTAAAAATCCCCCCGGGCCCCCATTTGAGGGGGGGGGGCCCAAATGAGTGTTTTTTACTATATAAATTTAATATTATGATAATGCAGGGGTCCCCAAAGAGGTCAAGCCCCCCGGGCCCCCAAACGATGGAAAATTCCTAGCTACGCCCCTGGGTACAGGGGCTATTTGACCTTGAAGACATCCTCGCGACTCTCAACAAACATGCCTAGGAAGATAGTTATTACCTGTTAGAGGGCTGTACCGCTGCAGAGTGAAGAGAATTTATCAATCTGTAGAGCAAAAGAGGACTATACATTGAATTGTGTTTCCTTTTTACAAACTTGTATCAACTCTGTCTGTCTGTCTGGTACAATTTGTGTACACTTTATTTCACCTACACCCATTCTTAGATCAAGTTGCAACTTTTACACAATTATTTGTTGTAACTAACAAAACTAATCATTCAAAAACGCTAGACAATCAGTTAATTATTGGTATTCATTTTGCTTGGTCTCGTAAGAGGGAAATAAATGCTACTTATTGAGAGATCTGAATAGATTTATACATGGAGTTATTCCCCTTATTACGATTTGTACACTATATATCTACCACTTCCCATTCTCGGATCAAGATGAAATTTTGGACAATTATTCATAGTCGATGGTAATACACGAATAAAAAAAATTAGGAAATAGTTAATCAACTAAAGGCTAATTAATGTTCTTTCATATAGAGAAAGGGGAGCTAAATCCAGCAATTTTGATATATATATATATATGGCAGTGATGTAGTGGTTCTTCCCCTTAAATAATTTTGTTTAAAATATGTTTTTGTTTTACTTGTTACAAATCTCTTTCCTGGCAGTGCAAGCGAATTAAAAACATTCTTACAATAACAGTTACTAACTCGTTACGTGGGAGGAGCTAATGGCTTTGCGCATGCACGATTACAACCAATCATATTTTTCTTACAATTAATTTTTTCTTTTGTTTCGCTATCAGTAATTGCAAGTTACACTTTTTCTACGCTAGTTTTTGTCAACGATGAAAGATTATCTCACTTCAAAAACTCTAATTGTCGCACACAAGTACGAAACAATTGATTTCCCTTTTGACTGTCTTAAAAGGTAAGTCTATAACTCAGTGAGATTTACTTAATCACCCTAGCCCCTTTTAACTACAAAACGCAAAGAACATGTTTTTAGTGAAATAAAGTACTCCCGAATTACCAAATGTTTGGTATCTTATCTTATATATTACAGACGTTACTTTCCAAAAAGAGGAGATAATTACGCCCTACGCATTTCATATGTCAATTTAGGCATGCATGTTAATCAATGACTTTAGCTCTGCTAAATTAATTATGATTTAACTATATATATAGAGAGAGAGATGGAGAGACATAGAGAGAGAGAGACAGAGAGAAAGAGAGAGAGAGAGAAGTGTGTGTGTATGTGTGTTCTAAATATTGTACTTGAAAAGTTCGATTTTTATTGTTTGAAGGTTGGACATTCAAACAAAGATGGAAATGACCATTGGCCAGTTTAAAGGCTACATGGCCTCCTGTCATTTTTGGCCACTATACTCTCAAGCCAACCCTACGACTCATATTTTAGAAGATTTTATGATCAGGTCAGTAGAATCATATAAGACTCCATGGCCTAACAATATGCCCATATCATACTCTGAAACTCTTAGAAGAGAAATATGAACACTATTGTTACTGCCACAGGATCTTGAGGTGTTAATGTGTCGCAAAATGTTCCTGAGATGCCGGGGATCCTTGTGTAGATATTGATATTAGATCTAAATATCTTTAGAGATTCAAATAATGAAGATCCTTTACTTCAAAATACAAAAAACTTTAATTCGTGAACTAGGAATCATTCATAATATACTAAATGTACACTAAACTGAAAGACACAAAGATAAAGGCACATTCCTCGTCCCATATGCTAGGACAAATTTGTACAAATACTCCTTCTTCCCTAGAGCTATTAGAGCATGGAATGGGTTGCCTGAGCAAGCCAGGAAAACCAGTGACTTGGCAGAATTTAAGTCATTGGTTAATATGCATGACTAAATGCATGACGCGTAGGACGTAATCATCTTCTTTTTTGAAGTAACGTCTGTATTATATAAGATAAGATAAGAAATGTACAACTGAAACTGTGTCAATCGAATATCTTCTTCAGAGCTCATTAACAAATAAATTCAAACAAATATATTAATTCTTCAACTGAAAATATATGCGACTTGTCTCTGACCACTGACGAGTTTAACATGCTAAAATCAATCCCATCATTCTCAGCAAAACCACGCTCAAATCGCATAATCAGATGACATCAGATCTGTTCCTGTCTTTAGAAATTTCTAGGGAAAAAAAGGTTGATTTTATTACTAAGGCAGCTAGACACCAGTTGGCCTACCGCCCCCTTTTCGTATTATTTCTTTTAAAAAATCGCCCCCAAGAAACACGCTTATAAAGAAGCGTGAGAAAGCACATTTGAACAAAATATCATCTTATTTTTTAATTTTTATGCTGTCAATAACACTTACCCCGCATGGGAGACGACAGCATGCCAAATAGCGATCTTTTTTGGCGAGCTTAGAGGAGGACGGCGTTACAGAGGTGCCCCCCCCCCCGTAAGCGCTATTAAGATCCATTCATGCGCCACTTCGCCCTCACTGGCATAGAGGAAAGTACCTGGCAGCATTCTCTGGTAGCGGATGGCCTCTTAGAGACGCAGTTAAAGAGCTCTCACAAAAGTTACAGGGCCCCTGCATTTTGCGTAATATTTAATTTAATTAATTAAAAAAACACTCATTTGCACTATGTGCCTCCTATGTTAACATTTATTTTACTGAAGACATAATTTTGTAAGTCTATTTTTTTCCTGCTATTCAATATGAACATTAGTAACAGATGATTAATAATTGTCATTTACATATTTTTTTTTTCAAAGCAAATCGTGATTTCTTCGTAGAGCATTGTTATGTGAATTGCATAGATATCGGTGTCCTTAAGCAGTAATTCACATTGTTACAAACAAGTTACGTGAGATTGTAAAACTCTTTAAAATACATTTACTATCTCGATAAAAGAAAAAATGATATAATCAATGAAAGTACATTTCTTTCCTAGCAGTCCGAGGTTCGTTTCATTCATTTGCGTTAGATGCCTTCCATGTAAAACAATGTTTTAGCCTGTTTTAAGTCATCGCCAACCGTTGAATCTTCTTGTTTCTCGTAAACAAAAATTTGTATTTTAGAGCTTAACAAAACGAGCAATAACAAACCCCTTTCGAAATCCAGCGAACCTCAGTTTACAACTAGAGTCTAACACCTTTTTCATCATTTGTTTCAAAAAACTGTTGAAAGATGAAATTAATTTCGGCATGGGTTTGTATTTTATTTACAATTTTTATAATTAGATGCAAGTAGAAATAGAATTGCGGGCTAAACTTTTCTTGTGTATCACAAGGTGAATAGTTAATAGAGCTGTTGTCTATTCTATATTACTTACGAAGTCATTGTAGCGTCCAACCACTGATGGTTCCCTATATGGTTTCGTAAGCTACATAACTAGACAATTTTGAAATAATATTTCATCACTAACAGAAAAAAAGTCCTTTTGTGTAACATATGTTTAAATTAAAACATATCCTGCTTTGCGGTTTTTCGTTTTTAATTTTGTTAAAATAGTAGATTTTTTTGTAATTGTTCATGAATATTCTAAATTTTTTTTTTGGATATTGCTATATGTTCGTGAAGCTGACTTGGTTTCATAACCTCATCTGAAGATGCCGCCATACTTTCTATCTAATGGCAATTTACTAAAACTTTTTTCATACAATATGAGAAATACCAGTGAGTTTTTGAAGTAACACTTTATTAATCTTTTTTGTTTTTAAAAAAAAAGGTTAAATTATTCTATTTGAATGTTAGCTATAACTTTTTTTTTTCAATTAACATTTACATATCAATACATTAACATATGTAGATAAAATAAACTATAATCTAAAAGGCGTATTACCTACTTTGTTTATCAAATATTAAACGTTTATTCTTGCAAGATCTAAGGACACTAGATACCCTCCAATTACAGCAAAGGAGTAAGAATTTAAAACTAGAAAATAGGATTCCCGAACTCTATTTCTAACGCTGTTTCTGTTCTTAAATTAGAAGCAAGCTAACTATATTTTGTCTATATTCAGTTTGACAGCTTTAATTTTTAAAATTTTTAAAATTTGTTTTGTTTCAGTGCACCTTTAGTTTCTTCTTACCCCCTTTATACCCAGCACCCCCTTATCGCCCCCTTTTGTGCCCAGCGCCCCCATACCGCCCCTTTGGCTCCCAGCGGCCCCCCCCCCCCAAAAAAAAAAAGTCTCCAAACCCCCCCCCCCAGGGGGCGATAGCGCCCCCGTTGAAGACCACTGAATATACACTGACCTTGACCTTCTTACAGTGCGTACCTAACGATTCAATGTTCCTTATAAACGTCCTCTGTAACAAATGTGTTGATCAAAATAGCTAGGCAGACGACAAGCTCTAGTAAAAAAAATTCTTTAAAAATAAAAACATAGCATATATATATATATATAAAGAAAAACTGCACATTTACAGTCATGTCGCTCAATACTGTTAGAATCATTTCTCTTTTCTGTATTAAACATAATTAATTAATTACCACTAATTAATTAATTAACTTGTTGATTTTGTGATTGATTCATCTTTTGTTGGGGTCAACGGAGAATTGTGCAAAGTTTTGACTTCATCCAAGAATGGGACTCTGGAGATATAACGTACAAACTATGTACAAGACAGACAGACAGACTGTAATTGATGTTAAATGGTGTAATGTTGAAGAATGCGAATGTCGTGGAATGCTGGGTTCTTGCTTCCTGGAGTACTCTTGACACGTGACAATTACATATACTACAAACTGACTTAAGTCCGTTTCAGCAGACAAATATAAAGTTTATTTTACTACAATAATAATGCACTGCACTCCTTGCTAGTGTTACAAGTCAAGAAATAATAAACAATCCTATCCGCATAACAGCGGTATCAAATGTATCCAATAGCCTACGTTAAACTCTCTAGATTACAAATCACGTTCGCATCTCAGCTGGTAACACTGTGCAGAAATATAGATTAACTAATACATGTCTCAAAAAGACCACTGGCAACAACTGCCCACAAGTTACTTTCTAACTGAAATTACTACCGACTTTTCTAAGTCGCTACTGTCCGTCCCGGACCAAAATATACTAGACTGCCTCCTACAGAGGATAACACTTTACTTCACCACCCGGTCCAAAGTATACCACTTGACTGACTTGACTGAACTCAAAGTCAACTTTATTCATTCTACTTCCTGTTTTCTACCTCAGGAATTCCACGTGTCTTTTAAACTCTTAATATGACGTGAATATTAAATCAAGCAATGTCAACTGAGACTGTGACACAGACAGACAGACAGAGTTGATGTAAGCTATGTAAAAAGTTCCTTGCACAAACTGACAGGGACGTTTAATTATCACTAAAATCTTGCTATTTAGGTTGCTTTCGCTCGGTCGTTTGTTTGCAGCTTCAAACAGCTAGTAGAAATAAAGCGATTCTAAGAATATTCTAGTTTGAATGTAGAACTTTCATTCAACTTGAACAAACTTCTTGATAAAATCAAACTTAATGTAAATTTCATTGACAAATCTTCACAGTGTGATGGATGTCTGTCTGTTTGTAGTTAACTGTTGATGCCTGTCAGATTATGACAGATTACTCTGCAAATGTATGCGTTTCTTATTCGGCGTATTCTAGTGCAATTAACTGACAACATCGATTTAACAGTGAAGAGACGAGTCTGAAATCCGTTGAACAGTTTAACAAATGTTTAACCCATGAAAAGGCCACCGTCTATGTCTCTGTGGATAAAATACGTCCTAGCCCTTATAAAATCCTATCAACAACTAAAGCCTCCAACCCAACTAATCCCAAGCGTCACTAGTCACGTTCTAAAGGCGTCTACAATGGTGCGTCTCTATATAGCTACAAATACAAACTAAGTGTCTAACAACATATTAGACTTTAAAGTAATTGTTTTTATTGTATTTTTCTTTGCTTTCCCAGTTTACAGCATATCTTTGGCAATGGAACCACGTCATCAGCAGAAGTAAACATGAAGGTTTACAGAAAAAATTTCTAGTCCTTGGAAGAAACCAGAAATGAGTTTTTCAATGGTTCTGTACCTAACAGATTGATTTCACTGACATGGTCATTTTTAAACACATTTCTGCTTTAGAGTTTTATATCTCACAATATTTGTCAAGTACTGAAGCAGGAGATCCTGTTTTTGATCATTCGATAGATAGATAGATAGATAGATAGATAGATAGATAGATAGATAGATAGATAGATAGATAGATAGATAGATAGATAGATAGATAGATAGATAGATAGATAGATAGATAGATAGATAGATAGACAGACAGACAGACAGACAGAGTGTCACATACCAGTTTTAGAACCCCTGTTACATTTGGTGACTAGTAGTCACTTGACTATTCCGTGCAGTTAGCACGAGATTTTGATTGGTCAAGTAACTGACCACGGGGTGAACACCTCAGTTGAGTTTGGACTCTTGTAGAGAGAGGAGCGTTGTGATCTCCTCAGGTATAATATATAAGCATTAAGTAATTACTATGGTGTATGCTGTTCTTATTTCATTGGATTGTAATTTGTGATGGCTGAAGTCGCCAATATCTTTTGTGAATTATTTTATGTGAATAAAAACCATGTCTGCTATCATTGTGTCTATTAATGATTCTAAATGTTGTGGTCGGAGAGCTCAGTACGTTAGTATTCTTACGCACCAGCAAATCTAGTGCGTGTGTGAAAGTATTTAATTAAGAAGACAAAGAACATTACAGTGGTACCAGAAGAGGTATCTACAAAACACAGAGGCAGACTAATTCAAGACCGTCCAGGCCTATATCAATATCTAGGCCGTGACACAGACCACTGTGGATTCTCAAGGTCCCAAGCTGCATTCGTCCCGAGACATGAAGTTAAACAGCGCTCCTCTTTCCTTAGCACTTTTGGAGCTCAAAAGTGCCCTACTTCTTTTCTATCATTGTGTCTGCCTCCTCTTTTCCTAAGTCTGCCTTCATTGATCATCACACTGTCTCCTTAACTTTAAATTCTCACTACGTCCTAGACCAGTCCGTTTGCCGTGGACTGCGACGGGTAAGGGGGGATAAAGAGATCCTGGTGTTTGAGTGGTGGCTATCTGAGGATAAACCACAACAACACAATACTTTGGCTCCAAGTTCCCCTAGACCTGAGACCCAGATGGCCGCTCTGGGTCAACCGGCTGGTCATGCCGAGCTACCAGCATAGGTCGTCGACCTATGCTGGAGGGCGGTGGCTGGAGGGTCAATCAGGGAGCTGCTGTATCGGACACATGTCCGATGTAGCAGCTGACTGAGTATAGCACCTGTGTAGCCCTGGCGGGCTCATTCTGGACATCCGAATGGCCCGTCCCCTTGTTGGACTCGATGGCGGGTGGGGAGCACAGGTGCCGAATTAACCAAAATATATATGGACAAAAAAACACACACAAAACTACTTGCCCCAGACCTATGTCTGGGCAAGAAACGACGAATTGACGATAAAAAAGAGGAGGTCCCAAAAAGCTGTGCCACCTGGCCATCATTTCTGGTGGTTAGATGCACAGAGGAGGGAAAAAGCCTGACCAAGTTGAGCCCTTTTATTATCTATAAGGGACTCAAGTCAGTAGTGGGAGAGCCCAAGAGTGTGTCTAAGCTACACAAAACAATGGAACTCCCTGTAGAAGTAGACAGCAAGACACACTCTGATGGGCTTTTAAGATGCAGAAGACTCTGTGATCTCCAAGTGGAAGTCATGCCACACAAGAGTCTGAACACCAGCAGAGGTGTAATCAGCTCTAGGGACCTACTGGAATGTTCCGAGAGGGAAATAGTGGAGGGCATTGAAGGAGTCACCCATGCCCGGCGCATTACCAGGCGCAGGGAGGGTGAGGAGGTCAAAACCGCCACTATTATCCTCACATTCGGAACTAGGACACCGCCAGAGTATGTGAAGGCAGGATACCTACGAGTTCCAGTGAGGCCCTACATACCTAACCCCATGAGGTGCTTCAAGTGCCAGGGTTATGGACACGGCGCGGCAGTCTGCAAGAGGAACACTGTGTGTGCCAGATGTGCTGGAGAGGGTCATGAGGACAAGGGCTGCACAGCCCAGTTCAAATACCCAAACTGTCAAGCTGGCCACTCAGCCTACTCCAAGGACTGCCCTGTGTGGAAACAGGAGGTTGCCGTGCAGGAGTACAAGGCAAGAAACGGATGTACCTTTAGCCAGGCGAAATCGGCTGTACTGGCCCTACCCAAGGGCCAATTCGGCTTGACAAAGACCTACGCCCAGGCTGTTGCTAAGAAAGGAAGATCCATAGCCACACAGACGGACACATTGACCCCACCACCCCCTCCTCCTCCTCCCCCAACTCAGAAGAAAACACCGCCAAAGAACACACCTCTGAAGAAACAAGAAAGCCCTGTTGTCATGCTAAAGAACAGGTTCTCTGTGCTCGCTGATGAGAGCATGGAGACTGAGCAGCATGTCAAAACCAATACTCCGGGAGAACCCGGAGACATCATGTCTGACACAGGTTCTCCTCAGAGAACCCAGCCAGACACCCCAACCTCTACCGAGTTAGAGGTTGACCAACTCCCTAAGGGGAGAAATCAAAGCGGAGAGGATGCCCGAGGTGAGAGAGGAGGAAATAACCTCCGCTCTAACCAGAGGGATCTCCCCTCTCCAGAGAGAAAGACTTCCCCCAAAAGGGGGTTGTCCTCCTCTCCATCCAAACCCAAGAATAAAAATACCAAGGTCACTGGAATAAAGGGAAACCCCTCCGGGGGCCTCCCAAGGCCAAATAGCTCCAAGTAGGTCATTTAGAATAAGCCATGGATTCCAGAATTGTACAGTGGAATTGTAGAGGCCTCAAGGCCAATTACGAGGAAATGCAGCTACTGATGGACTCTGAGACTCCTGTAGCTGTCTGCTTACAGGAAACATTTCTGAAAGATTGCATCAGCTTCCGAAGCTACCGTGCTTACACCAAGAATGTTGAGGATGCAGAGAGAGCATCAGGTGGAGTCTGTATCCTTGTGAAGGATAGCATCCCCCATGAGAGGGTAGAACTACAGACCACACTACAGGCCGTAGCAGCTAGGATAACCCTTCACAAGGTTATCACTTGCTGCAGCCTGTATCTACCACCAGGCGCTCCATTAAACCGAACAGACATGGAGGACCTATTGAAACAACTTCCCCGGCCTTATTTAATCCTTGGGGATTTCAATGCCCATAACACCATGTGGGGATCCAACAATACCGACACAAGAGGTCGTATGCTGGAGGATATCTTCCTCCAACATGATTTATGCATACTTAATGATGCATCACCGACCTACTTGCACCCAGCAACTGGATCATTCACATGCATTGACCTCACCGTATGCGTCCCCGGACTTCTGGACGATTTTAAATGGTCAGTTAGCAATGATCTACGGGGAAGTGATCACTTCCCAATCATCATTACTAACAATCTCCCTTCATTTGGGACGACCTCAGCGGTGGAAACTGAATAAGGCCGATTGGGAACAATTCCAAAAAAGATGCTCTGAGGATATCACAGAAAATATCCTCCATGAACAGAACCCAGCTGATACCTTTGCTAGCAAGCTACTAAGTATAGCCAGGAAAGTTGTACCCCTAACCTCTGCAAATCCAAAACGGCCTAGCAAACCATGGTTTGATACAGCTTGCAAAAGTGCTATTGGTG
Organism: Biomphalaria glabrata; assembly: GCF_947242115.1. Taxonomy (NCBI): domain Eukaryota; kingdom Metazoa; phylum Mollusca; class Gastropoda; family Planorbidae; genus Biomphalaria; species Biomphalaria glabrata. The sequence continues at coordinate 44,098,451 of NC_074719.1, forward strand.
ATAGGAAAAAACGACTGGCTGCATTTATAAAGAATCCTTCCCAGGAAAACCTAAAGCTATTCAGGATAGCTAGAGCAAAGGCTAGACAAACCATACGGTCAGCCAAAAGGAATTCCTGGAGAAGTTTTGTCGGCAGTCTGGATGCCAAAACTTCTGCTAGAGCGGTTTGGAAGGCAGTAAGGCGAATCAAAGGGAAAGAATCAAATGCAATAGGGCATTTGAAAAACCAAGGACGAACTGTCACGTCCCCCAGAGAAATAGCTGACTGCCTTGCATCCTCAATAGCAGAAAAATCATCCACTGCACACTACACGCCAGAGTTCCAAAAAGTCAAAACCAGGGAGGAAAGACACCCCATTGATTTCAGGTCAGAGAACAATGAAGACTACAACAAACCGTTCTCGCTTGAGGAACTGAGGGAATCGCTGGACAAGTCACATGACACAGCGCCTGGAGAAGACGAAATCCATTACCAGTTCCTCAAGCACCTTTCCGAACCCTCATTGTCAGTCCTGCTAGGGGTCTATAACTGTGTGTGGCAAACAGGCGCTTTCCCAAACAGCTGGAGGAAAGCCACAGTTATACCGATACCTAAACCGGGAAGAGACGGCTCTGACCCAGCTAACTATCGACCAATAGCACTAACAAGCTGCATCTGCAAAACCATGGAAAGAATGATTAACAGTAGGCTGGTCTGGTACCTGGAAAGGAATAAAGTGATCTCAAACTACCAGTGCAGATTCCGGCAGGGGCGGACAACAACTGACCACCTGGTAAGGCTGGAAGCTTATATTAGAAATGCATTACTCAGAAGAGAACATCTAGTAGCTGTATTCTTCGATATAGAAAAGGCCTATGACACAACCTGGAAACATGGCATTCTACGTGACCTGGCGCTTATGGGGCTTAAGGGACACCTCCCCCGTTTTGTGGAGGAATTCCTGAAAGATCGAAAATTTCAGGTTCGAGTGGGCAACTCCGCTTCTGACACTCATGACCAGGAAATGGGTGTACCCCAGGGCAGCATTCTGTCAGTCACCCTGTTCAACATTAAAATAAATAGCATCATAAATGCGCTGTCCCCTGGCATAGAGTGCTCTTTGTATGTTGATGACTTTGTCATTCTTACTTATGGGAAAAACATGAACACCTTAGAAAGGAAATTACAGTTATGTTTAAACAAAATTCAGGGTTGGGCAAACTATAATGGTTTCAAATTCTCAGACTCCAAAACAGTTAGTATGCATTTTTGTAATCTAAGGGGACTCCACCCAGACCCTGAACTATTTATACACAAAAAGAAGATCCCTGTCGTGAAAACTACAAAATGTTTAGGCCTCACCTTAGATTCCAAATTTAATTTTCTCCCCCACATTAAGGAACTTAAGAAGAAATGCCAAAAGTCATTAAACATACTAAAAGTACTCAGCCATACGGACTGGGGAGCTGACAGAGATACCTTGCTGCTGCTCTACCGGAGTCTAATTCGATCCAAGCTAGACTACGGATCCATAATATATGGAGCAGCAAGGAAGTCGTACCTAAAAATACTGGAACCAATACAAAATGCTGCCCTGCGTCTCTGTCTCGGCGCGTTTCGTACATCACCTATCCCAAGTCTCCATGTGGAGGCTGGAGAACTCCCCATGGATATAAGAATGAAAAAGCTTGCAATGCAGTATATAGTCAAGCTAAAATCCAACCCCACGAACCCTGCTTTTGACTCCATATTTAACCCCACAGAGGTAGAATTATACAATCGAAGGCCTAACGTCATACAGCCGTTGGGCCTTCGAATGAGAGAACCCATCCAAAATTTAACCCCACCCATTGACCAAATCTCTAAAATAGAAACCCCTCAGAATCCTTCTTGGCTAATGAATAAACCCAAATTAAATTTATCCCTCCTTAATTTCAAAAAAGAAAATACAGACCCAAGCATACTACAAGTCCACTTTAGGGAACTGCAGGAGAGCTACGGAGATTGTGGCACCATCTACACAGACGGATCCAAAATGGAGGGAAAGGTCGCGTGTGCCTGCTCCTTTCGGAACAAAACAATCTCCCGTAGACTCCCCGATGGCTGCTCCATCTTTACGGCCGAATTGCACGCAATATTGCTTGCACTTATGGCCGTAAAAGCATCAGAAAGGAGTAAATTTATAATCTGCTCCGACTCCAAATCTGCATTGCAAGCTTTGGGGCGGATGAAGACTGACATCCCATTGGTACACAAGAGCCTGAAGCTGTTGGACCTAATAACAGCCGACCGTAGGGATGTCACCTTCATCTGGGTCCCCTCCCATGTTGGCATTGAGGGAAACGAAGCCGCAGACAGAGAAGCAAAGAGAGCCCTAAATCATGCGGTGTCAGGAACCCAAATTCCCTACTCGGACCTGAGACAAAGTATTGCCTCTGCCACCTATCGAGAGTGGCAGAACCGATGGGAGGCTGAGACTCACAGTAAACTCAGGCAGATTGTGGCGGATGTCAGGTGGCGGCCCACATCTAAGGGTCTGACAAGGCGTGGTAGCACAACCATGTCCAGACTTAGGATTGGCCACACCTACATCACGCACTCTTTTGTACTGAAGAGAGAGGAGCCCCCACTTTGCGAGTACTGTGACTCTCGCCTCACCGTGGAACATATCCTCGTTGATTGCCCCAGATACCAGGATGTCAGGGCGAAATATTTTAGAGCCACTAATCTAAAAACACTATTTAATAATGTCGACCCTGGGAAGGTACTGGGCTTTATTCGGGAAGTGGGGCTATCTACGAAGATCTGATTTCTGAATTTGTGAACATGCACTATTTACATTAGATTTTTACCAAATATTTAAATTTTTACTACCTTTACTATTTTAACTGTGAATAGACCTTGATTTTAATTATATAACTGTATAGAATCTGGCCCTTGTTGTTTAGAGAGAGAGTAGCTCTTAAGGGACTGCAGGCACGACATGGCCTAAATTGTGCCGATGTGCCTCAAATCCAAAAATCCAAATCCAATCCCAAGCTGCAAATGGGGACGAGAATGATTTTTTTTTTAAATAAGGGGACACCTCCAATAAGTGTTTGAGAAACACTGTATTACTTCATAACAAGGACATGAAAATTGTCGTTCTTGAGTTTCACAATCTAAAGCTTAAACATTTGACGACTTAAACATACTCTGGTCCGAATCATTGTACCGGGAAAATGGGAGCAGCATCTTCAACTTCAGAGTATAATTCTAGCTGGCAAAGTAAGTGTTATAATTTTATACAATGTTATATTTAAAATATCAGGTGACCGAGCCTCGCTTGGATGTATAATTTGTTAAGGAAGGATATATACCCGAAGTCATTTTGGGAATATTGTTGTAATTACAAATATGAACGATAGGGTAAAGACTATCAATCTGAAGAGTTGCTTTTTCGTTCTGTCAGTTCTCAATGTAATTGTACATGGCGATTAGAATAGAAAGTCCCCCCAACAGTAGGCCTATAGAAAACCACAGCTCACGTCTTAACGTTTTACATTGCTTCTTTCTCGTAAAACTATTGGGCTATTATAGGCATGGAAGAAAGTCTTTGCAGTGTAACTTCTAAAATGGTCACTTTCTAACATTTAATATTGCAATTAATATATTCATTATGGCTCTGAGAAATGCTCACTTTACAGAAAACAACTAAGACTTCTTGAGTGCTTTCACCAAAGATGTTTGCGCACTATTATGGACATACGGTGACAGGACCGCACTACAAACAGCGATGTCCTTGCGAACTCCGGTATGGACAGTATAGAGGGACTTCTTGTGGTCCGACAGCTACGCTGTGCAGGGCACGTATCCCGTATGGGAGACGAACGTATGCCAAAAGGCAGTCTTTTTTTGGTGAGCTAAAAGGTGGTCGACGTAACAGAGGCGCCTCACGGAAACGCTTCAAAGACCAGCTCAGGCGCCAACTTTCCTTGGCTGACATAGAAAAAAGCACCTGGTTGTATGCGGCCTCCGAACGAGACAGCTGGAGGTCACTCACGAAGGCCGCCGGATACACATTTGAGACCAATTTGAAATCTGCTGCCGAGGACAAACGCGGACGGCAAAAAGAAAATCTAATTTGACCACCTGCGGACAATGGTTATGCTTGCCCTGGATGTGGCAAAATATGTAGGTCACAGCTGGGGCTGCGCAGCCACGGGAAATACTGCATTCCTCGCCAATCTTCGGACTCAAAGACAAGCCTTATTATTATGGCTTTAGTAAGAATCATCAAGTGATGCAAAATCTCTACGTTTTAGTGTAAAACGTGCACCTAGTAACAAAGTAAAATCGCGAATTTTTTCCTAAGAGAATTAAAAACATTGCGTTAGTATTCTAAAGAAGCGTTATTGTGAGACATATCTGTTACTGAAAAAAAAGATTGCCAAAAATATGTTCGTCCCCATACCGAATAAGTGCCATGCAAAGCGTGACTGTCGGAATATAAGAAGTTCATACCATTTTGCAAGAATATCGTAGTTTGTATTGCGGTTTTTATTGAAGTCGTTCAAGAAGTCTTAGTTGCTTTCTATAAAGTACTCATATCTCAGATCCACATAGAGGGGTTGAGAGAATCACTGGTTGACACTGATTTTTGTAAATAGGCGGAGCCACACACTCGCTTGGAGGCGTCCAAAAGCACGACTATCCCTGATCACATATCAACCTCTCTCTAAAGCAATGCGTCATTTGATACTATAATGTGAAGTAATCTACCACTTTAAGGGATGTCTATGCGCGGTGATCTTTGGGCTAGATTAGGTTTTATTAGGTAACTTCTGGAACATGACTTCTGTTTTACCGAGGTTTATAGGTTAACCAAAAGCGTGATGAAAATTCGTTGACCGTGAGATGGATATCATCAGGGCCAGCCTTGGGCCTATGCTGCCCCGCGCTAAGTCTAGGTGTAAATTATTAAATTAAACCATTATAATTTATAATAGGGTTCCAGTGGTCTCCTTCTTTTGAAATCTCCTGAAACTCATAAAAATGTCCTTAAAAAGACAAAATTGTCATTTTGGGGTGTCAATCAATATGGTAAACGCAAGTCCTACACGTGATATAAAAAAAAAACGGCATTGTCAGCTTTCATTAATTTTAATAAACATTTATTTTCTAATACAAAATCTTTATTTTCACTTATTATTCCTTATCCCTACCCTTACTGGTCCGCGCGCAATCCATTTCACATAGGGCCCCGCAAATGTTAGGGCCGGCCCTGGTTGTGCAAGTAAGGCATAGATAAGCTGTGTTATGACTATTTCCTATGTTTTGGTGTGGGACAGTAGACTTCGAAGCTTAAACACATTGCAATAATTCACCAGCAAAATAATAACAAAGTAAAAGCTACCTACGGGTGTACTCAATTAAAGTGTAAACAATTTATAAAGCCTTTAAAACACAATAACTAATCATACATAAAGATATTTAATTTCATTATTTTTCTTCCATAGTTTCATAATGGATCAATGTACAATAAGATGGTGCGCAAATGTTTAATTACGCCAATTGAATCATTAAAACTTTTTCTTGTTGCGAAGAAATGTCTTAGTGTACTGCTGTGAGCCTAGTGACGTAAGCGGTGTCAAGTTTTTTTTTCCCATTGGCGTCATATAGAAAATTTCATTCATAAAACATTCTAGCCAAAATTAATATTTCGATAATGAGCCATTTTCAAACCGATATAACGGTCGACCTCGAATTTTCCCGATGTGGCCAATAAGTTGAGAATATTTTTCTCACTAATATGCACATACCTTGAAATTAAAAAAAAAATCGTTAGACCCACACCTTGGCCTTTGATCATTACATTGTTGTGGGCTAATCTAATCTGACTTCGACTATGTATCAATTATTATTTAACATTAGCCACAGAACATTATAAGTTGAATATAGTCGATAACAACATTCAGTTCTATAAAATGATATTTTATTTACCACTGGGAAATCCGTCCAGTCTTCCTAAAACGTCGCTATATCTAATTACTATTCAACTACTGTTCAAAACACAACCTACTTCTAACATAACGCCATGTTGGTCTCTTGTTCGACTAAGTCTACTACGTCATTAGTCTGTCTTACTACGTCACTACTTTTACCGTCGCTAAAACTATACACAATATATTTATCTAACAAAACTAACCTACTCTCTAAACTAGTACATTACAACATCATGCTATATGCTCAGGAGAATATTGACATCTCATCTAAATACAAACAATAGAACTAAATACAAATCTTGCATTGCAATAGATCTACCTATTTACATCTATTCGTTCATTTCTCAACAAGTCTGAAGAGAGGATGGGGAACACTATATACACTATAATAACATGCCAAACTATTAAAAATTAATCTACATAAACATATTTATATATTAGATGAAATGAAGGCTTAAAAGCAGAGAGACGATGACACAAGTATACAATGACTTAGAAAAAAAACATTTAATTGGGGATTAAATGACCACGGATGAAGTGACCAAAGCTGTAACGACTGGGGATGAAGTGACCGGTCAGTCTTAATTTATATAACCATCGCAAGGCCCAATCAATGTTACATAACTGCTTCTTTAGGTCACAAAGGGCTCGTAATTATTTTTTTATCTGTGTTAAACCCTAGAACCCTACTGATGTTATGATTTGCAGTAAACATATTATACTGTTGATTATTGTTTATTTACTGTAAATTCTCAACTTTTGCCTGTTGTGATGAGATTGATATTTAAGTTGTAATATATAGTTGTGTCTACATTTTGTTGATTTTATTGTAGACAACTAAGCTTTTCAGATAACAAGACAATTCTTGAAGCTACCAGAAGGCACATGACCACGTTTGGCCACTCTGGGGTTACAGGCTTCAGGACGACACAGCCACTTTTAGCCTAAAAACACAAAAGGGTCATGATGTACTATAAGCTTCAGGGAAACCTATGAGTCTACAAGCTTCATAGAATCCCACCTACAGACATCCGTTCGGTAAAGCCCATCTGATGATTCAATACAGGTTGAATCCCTCAGAGACAAGGCTATAAAAATGCCACATTTGGGAGTACCCCAGGATGCAGAACATCAGGGTTAAACATATTGCCTGGAAATCATTTGAGGCTATATCTACTAATTAATACATTATATAAAATACAATAATGACTAAAGATATATTTAGCCCAAAGATCTCCAGAGCAGGAAACACTTCTCCCGACTACCCCAATAACAGAAAAAATACAATTTACAACACAGGTCCAGTGGTCAAGAGGTAACTCAGGAGCAAGTGGCAACTAAACACGGTCTACATGCCTTTATATAAACTACGTAAGGGGAATCACTCCTGTCTTTATAAGTAATCAAAAATAGTTATTTCCCCATTATGTCACAACATTAAATATCATTTCATATGTTAATTAGGTTAACCGCTAACTATTCGTAAAAAAAAAACGCAAGTTAAAAATCTATGGCCATATTACAAGGTCCCCATGCCCCGCAAAGACCTTCCTTCAGGGAATAGTACCAGGAAAAAGACGAAGAGGCAGACAGAGAAAGTGATTGGAAGACACAAGACAACATAATAGAATGAAAGAGGCTCTTTCTAACGCAAAAGAAAGAGAGGAATGGAGAAAGACGGTCGACAAATCTCGCATGGTGCCCCAAGGTCCAACAGATTAATTGATAGAAAAAGGTAAAATATTTTATTACAAAACTTAAATGTAAATATGTTTAGGTCTACTGGCTGGGAATGTGGAGGAAACAGAAGAATACTTGCAGAGCTTATATCAAGGGAAAGAACTGGCTCAAGCGTATGCTACTTACAGACCCAAGTATCCCCAGGCGTTGTTCGATGCCATAATGACCTATCATGATGAGGTGACCACCAATGGACGTCATCTAGCTGTCGATGCTTGCTGCGGTCCTGGACAGTCCACATTACCTCTTCTTCCTTTATTTCAACAGGTACGTAATAGAAGAGCAACAAAAAAAAAACTAAAACAAATTAATTCCACTTATCTTATTCATGGTCAAGCAGTAAAACAGACTAAAAACGCAAAATACCTAAGTGTTATAATAAATGAAAAACTATCATGGAATCCTCTTATTGATTAAACTATTTTAAAAAAATCAATTAAAGTATTAGTGCTTATTAAAAGAAATTTCTATAAATCAATTAAGAACATAAAACTAAAATGTTATTTAACCTTGGTTAGGGCATTAATAGAATATGCATCCTCTGTTTGGGACCCTTCAATTAAAGAAAACATTAAGAAACTGAAACAGACACAAAATAAAGCAGTGAGATTTATAACAAACAAATATTCACGTTTGACTAGAGTAACATAGAAGATATAGTAGTACAAGAAAATGGAATTCAAAAACTATTAGCCAACACCAAACCAAATAAAGCATCTGGACCTGATGGTATTCCAGCTAGATTACTCAAAGAACTAAGCAATGAGCTAGCCCCAGTGTTCAAAATACTCTTTCAGGCTTCACTTAACCAGGGCAGAGTACCAAAGGACTGGAAAGAAGCTAATGACACCCCACTATTTAAAAAAGGAGAAAAATCTGACCCAGGAAACTACAGACCAGTATCACTTACCAGCATCACATGTAAAATCCTAGAACACATAATATGTAGCAACATCATAAACCACTTAGACAAACATTATATTCCTCACACCATACCAACATGGCTATAGGAAATATAGATCACGTGAAACACAACTAATAGGACTAATTGATGATTTTTCAAAGGTTTAGATAATAGTTTGCTTAAAAAATTAAAATATTTCTGCATTAATGGTCCACTGCATCAGTGGATTAAAGATTTTCTGATAGGGTGAGAACAAACTGTAATAATAAATGGCTCTAAATCAACACCGATAACAGTAAACTCAGGTGTACCTCAAGGAACAGTCTTGGGTCCACTACTATTTTTAATTTACATAAATGATTTACCAAATTGCATTACTTCAGGAACAAAAGTCAGATTATTTGCAGACGATTGCATAATATATAGAACAATAAAAACAACACAAGACACAGATATTTTACAAAGAGAATTAGATGAATTACAAAAATGGGAATCAAATTGGAGCATGTCTTTCCACCCAGAAAAATGTCAGTTGTTAAGAGTAACAAAAAAACTAAAACAAATTAATTCCACTTATCTTATTCATGGCAAACCAGAAACACAGACTAAAAACGCAAAATACCTAGGTGTTATAATAAATGAAAAACTGTCATGGAATCCAAATATTGATGAAACTACACAAAAATCAAACAAAGCATTAGGATTTAATAATAATAATAATAATAATAATAATAATCTTTATTATCCGTAAGGAAATTTGTCTTACAATTAGTGCATTACACCAAACAAAAAACATTATAACTATAAGAAACCAAAGTGTACATTCACACCAGACGCACTCATAATTTACATGTGACAAAGTTTATACCAGATTGTTCTTATTTAATGATTTGATTGCCAGGGGAACAAAAGAGTGTTTGTGTCTGTTTGTCTTTGCTATCGGTGTCTTGTATCTCTTTTGTGATGGTAAAATCACAAAATCCTGACACAAAGGGTGATTCTTTATTTCGAGGATCTTGTTAGCTTTTTTATAGATGTTTGTCTCAAACAACTGCCCGAATGGGGTTTGTTTTTTGCCAATGATTTTGCCAGCAGCATTTAGGATTCTATTAAGTTTATTTATTAAAAGAAATTTCTATAAATCAAATAAGAACATAAAACTAAAATGTTATTTAACCTTGGTTAGGCCAATAATAGAATATGCATCCTCCGTTTGGGACCCCTCAACTCAAGAAAACATTAAGAAACTGGAACAGACACAAAATAGAGCAGTGAGATTCATAACAAACGAATATTCACATTTGACTAGAGTAAAACCTTTAGTAAAATCACTAAATTTAGAAAGCCTTCAGGACAGAAGGCTCAAAAGTAAAGTAGCAATAATACATAAAACACTGAACCATAATCTTCAAATACAAAAAACAAAATTTAATAAAATACTCTGAAAGACACAAAAATAAAGGTACATTCCTCATCACATATGCTAGGACAAATTTGTACAAATACTCCTTCTTCAATAGCGCTATTAGAGAATGGAATGGGTTGCCTGAGCTAGCCAGGAAAACCAGTGACTTGGCAGAATCGAAGTCATTGGTTAATATGCATGACTAAATGCATGACGCGTAGGACGTAATCATCTTCCATTTTATGAATTCTATGTACTTCTCGATGACGACCTTGTAACACTCTGACCGAAAGTGGGGCAAATGAGTTTTTAAATCTTTCTGTTTTAGTGCTAATAGAAAGGAGACGACCACTTTGTTCAGATCTGATGTAACAGTGGTTTAATGGGTGCAGGTTCTCTTTAAGAATCGTGAGTGTTGTGAAAAAGTTTTTCAAGGATGGTAGCTGTGTTTGAGTGATATACGATGCTTTTATATATATATAAGAGAGAAAGAGAGAGACATAGAAATAAGGGGAAGAGAGACCAACAGAAAGAAAAAGACAGCGTAAGAGAGAAAATGAGAGTCATAGAGAGCGAAGTCAAGAGAGAAGAGAAAGACCGAAAGAGAAAGAGACAAGTAGACAACGAGAGAGAGACACAAGAAGACTCTGGCCCCGAACTAGAAGAAAAACAACGGAGAACTGCCTGATCTGGAAACCACTGCGTGGTTCATCTCAGGTATAGGATTACGGATCTGAACACTCCGACATGTAAAATGAGAACGAAGAAGATCTCGAGACAAGAAAGTAAACAAAAGTGAAAGAGAAAGTGAAAGACAGACGGGGGATTGAGAGAAAGGATGAAAGGAGCATAACAGGATTTATAAAATATTTGAAAAAAAATGTGTTTCCTTCTAATTATTTATTTTTCAATACTTATTAAAAAAAACAACTCTTCTTTGATTTCTGTAATTTACTAGGTAGTTGGCGTAGACATCAGTCAGGACCTACTGGATCACATGCCTAAAGATATACCAAACCTGAGCACATATAGGAGTGCAGCTGAAGACTTGCCTATGATAGTCTCATTCTGTTGACCTGGTTACCACAGGAGCAAGCCTTCATTGGCTCAACATTGATAAGTAGGTTTTTGATTGATTGAGAATTGAGATTGACTGGTATTTATTTCAATGTTAAAAGAAAACAAATAATACAGGGTGGCTTAATGAGAACATTGTTATATACAGGATGGCCCAAGGAGAAGGTTGTTATATACAGGGTGGCTTAATAAAAACATTGTTATATACAGGATGGCCCAAGGAGAAGGTTGTTATATACAGGGTGGCTTAATGAAAACTTTGTTATATACAGGATGACCCAAGGAGAAGGTTGTTATATACAGGGTGGCTTAATGAAAACATTGTTATATACAGGATGACCCAAGGAGAAGGTTGTTATATACAGGGTGGCTTAATGAAAACATTGTTATATACAGGATGGCCCAAGGAGAAGGTTGTTATATACAGGGTGGCTTAATGAAAACATTGTTATATACAGGATGGCCCAAGGAGAAGGTTGTTATATACAGGGTGGCTTAATGAAAACATTGTTATATACAGAATGGCCCAAGGAGAAGGTTATTATATACAGGATGGCCCAAGGAGAAGGTTGATATATACAGGATGGCCCAAGGAGAAAAGTAATCCCTAATACCCTGCGGCGTCATCCAATTCGGAGGCTCCTGTATTGAAGTAAGAGCAGCTGATATAAATGTTAATTGTTTCTATGGCCGACAGTTAACGAGGGTGTCATGTGGCCAACCCTGAACAACAGCCTTTTAATTTATCAGGTCAGGAACTCGTTAAAGTTGAATGGATTGGAGGAAAGCCCTTGAAATTCCGAAATTCAAAGTCCTTCACTGAGATTCACTCTGATTCGAACCCGAAATTCATAAGTCGCGAGTCAGGCACATTACCACTATGCCACCACGACCATACGTGGATAAATGAGGTGGGCTACTTATTCGTGAGCCACTATGCATAAAGGTTTTGTGATATTCCATTGTTACAAAATTTTTAATAAATACCAACATTTATAACATTTTAAGAGTAGATATTTTGTTATAGTGTGGTAATTTTGTATGACTCTTTGGTAAGTGATTCCATTGAAATGACCAGATTTTTTAAAGAAGTCAAGCGCATTTTAAAACCTGGAGGAACTTTTGCAGCCTACATGGTTCATAGTGAAGATCTGTGCAATGAAGAGGCGAATAATGCTTACAAAGAGGTAATCATAACTCCTTTCTGTGTTCTTATGTTGGCAAGTCTTGTGGTCGATCACAATGTCTATTATTTCACCTGTGGCCTAGTTGAGGGGTGTCCTTTACATTAAAAGAAAAAAATTAAAATAAGCATATTATACGCAATGGAATGTAAGATTAAATGTACAAGGAGGCTACCTTATTATTTTTTTTTTATTTCGCAGATATGACTTACTTTTAGGAGCATTAATATTATTAAATGCATTTAAATGTTGCTCCATACAAATCCAGCCAAGGGCTTTAACTTACTAAAATCATGTACAGATCATTCTCTTTTTTTTTTCTCATAATCTTCTACCATCTATAATACTTTCTTTCTTTCCACACTATTTCTCTCTCTCTCTCACTCTCTCTTTTGTTAGATTATTTTTTTAAGTCAAGGGAGACTATATTTATAATCCTCATATACTAAAAATAAAAGGTTACTCCTAACGAAGTTAATTCCCTTAGAAGGATTTTTTTAAAGTAATGCCCTAAGTTTTGCTAAATCTAAGATAACTTTCATAAAAAAAAAAAAAAAAAAAAAAAATATTGAATAATTACAATTTATTTATTCGATAGTTTCTTGTAACTATGAAGGATTATCTCACTTCAAGAACTCTACTTATCTCAAACAAATATGAAACAATTGATGTTCACTTTGACTGTCTTAAAAGGTATATAGATCAGTTTCATTTTAAAACACACTCACAGTTAAATACACACACTGGATATACATATACGCACAGCGTTAAGACACATAGCCTACACCTAGAGCATACAGACACAGACACTCTCACACAGAATACAGACATCTTATCTTATCTTCTATAATACAGACGTTACTTCAAAAAAAAGAAGATGATTACGTCCTACGCGTCATGCATTTAGTCATGCATATTAACCAATGACTTAAATTCTGCTAATTCACAGCATGAACACGCAGCATACAGACTGTCACATACAGCATATTCCCACACAGCATACATTCAAGGCATACAGACACACATATGAAAAAAAAAAGAAAGAATTCCATTTGAAGATGTTTCTACTCAACATATAGTCTATTATTTTTTTTTTCCTTCATATTACAATTTAAAACAATCTCTTTGTTTGTTATACAATGCAATAGACGATTTTTTTTCTGTGTAGGATGGACATTCCAGTGATGGATGAAATGACCATTGACCACTTTAAATGCTACATGGCCTCTTTTCATTTTTGGTCTGAATATTGTAAAGTGAACCCAACAAGTAATGTTTTACAAGACTTTGTGACAAGGTCAGTGTGACCGTAGATCTATACTTGTTACTGTGATAGTTTATTCTTTTGCAATTAGGTGTAGAAGTGACCTTTGACTTATGATACAATTGTAATCAACTTCAATCACCATTAGACTTTACTTTTTTATCACAGTACATAACAACTGTGGGTGCGGTCGCTAAGTGGGTACGGTCCTGGGTTCAAATCTCGGTAAAGACTGGGATTTTGACTATCAGGATTTTTAGGGCGCCACTGAGTCCACTCAACTCTAATGGGTACTTGACTTAAGTTGGGGAAAGTAAAGGCGGTTGGTCGTGGTGCTGGCCACATGACACCCTCGTTAACCGTTGACCAAAGAAACAAGATGACTTTAGCATCACCTGCCCTGTAGATCGCAAGTTCTGAAAGAAGAACTTTACTTAACATAACAACTAATAACAATAAATACTAATTTTGTGAAAAGTACCCTATAACACTGAATGAGAAGAATTCAATCGGAAGAGACATTGAAAGTTGTTTATCAAAACTGATAAGAACTTTTTTCTTTCAAACAAAACGTTAAAGAGGTTTGAGTGGACCGGGGGTCAGTGTGACAGGGGTCATGTTGACTGGAGTCTAACGTTGACCTGGGTCAGTGTTGAGCGGGTTCACAGTTTATTGGAGTCAATGTTGAGTCGAACTTGACTATCCACAGTTAGAGCCCAACGTAAGTGGCTATGCCACTGACAGAATTAACGACATTTGCAGAAATATTTGACGAATCGAATCCTAAAGAGCAGGAATAAAAATTAGCAAAATAAAGAAAAAAGATAATTTAAGGTGAAGACAACGAATGATGTCAAAGATGATAAAAGAAGTAAATATATAGAATGTAGAAATCTAGAAGTCAATGAATGAAAGAGACGAGGCTAGAGACTTTACTAAAACAAGAAAAACGTTTAAAAAATACTTTTTTCTAAAGACAGAATTTCCATTTATACAATTTACACAGTTTTTGTTGTTCTCTTAATAGCTCAAGAATGTTAGATTAAAAAAGCAATGCCTGACGTGTAGGACGTAATCATCTTTTTTTTCTTTTTTTTTTTTTGATGCAACGTCAGTATTTTATAAGATAAGCTAAGAAGATAATGGTACATTTTGTACCCCGTCCCGTTACCAGACACCCCCCCCACCACCACCACCAATTCCCATTCCCTTAAGTAAGAATCCTGGTAAAATGAAAGCACAGATCGACTACACTTTATAATATTCCAATGATAGGTCTTTAGATCTAGACTCAAAAGACAATGTGCACAATTGTGCTTAAAGTCGTAGGTGGCTGGTAAAGCGCTTGGCATTCAAACCAGGAGCCCCGGGGTCGAATCCTGGTGAAAGCCGGAATTTTTAATTTCGGGATCTTTAGGCGTCTTTATGTCCATCCAGCTCTAATGGATACCTGAGATTAATTAAGAAAAAGTAAAGGAGGTTGGTCGTTGTGTTGGCCACATGACAGCCTCGTTAACCGTGAGATACATAAACAGATGATGTAAAGTACCAACTGCCCTAAAGATCGCAATGTTTGAAAGTGGAACTTAACTTTTACATAAGCCAATAATGCCTTACATTTGGGTATTCCCGAACATACATTTCAAAACCGACGTTTGATCTAGATATAGACCTAGTTCTCTAGCCAAATTTAAACTTAATTATTTTTTTTACTTCGCAAAAATATAAAGTTCAAACTAAAGATTTCCCCGTGTGGCCAACGAGCCAGTAAATCTTTTCTGAGCGATATACATCAACTGTTAAATTTCTAGAAAAATCGTTAGGGCCGTTTTTTTTAGATCCGGGTCAAGGTTCCACTCTCCATGAAGTTGTTACTTGAATAGAGGAAATGTTAAAAAAAAGAAAATTGTGCCGTATAAATATTGAAACATTATATGTTTGTCTTATCAATGGGAAAGATTTAAATTGTAAATAAAAATATTTTTTTTGACATTTTAAAATGTAAACCATTCTTTCCTTTATTTTTCTTTTATTTTTTCAGACTACAAACTATTTTTGGTTCTGGTAATAAGTCATCAAAGGAAGTGAAATTAAAGATAAACAGAAATATCTTTTTAATACTTTGTAGAAATCAGGAATGAAGTCCAATTCGTAAACTTTAGCATAACCACCTAACAATAATGATAAACCTTAAAAATCAGATAATTAATAATAGTATTAGCCACCCTCAACCCTTCGCAAAAGTAGGCCTAAACTTCCTCAGTAAAATATGTCATTGATTTGTTTATGAATTTATTAGATTTTTCTTTGTTTATCTGTATTATTTTTTTTTTGCTTGTTTATACATAATTAAAAAAGAAAAAGTTATCCCAAATTCGTTGATTATTAACCATATAGAAAATGTGGCGGCAATCTTTTTTGGCAGTCCCCGAAAGGAAAATAGATGAAAGTAGTTTTATGTGGTCTGTCTGTCCGTCCGTCCGTCTGTCCTTCCATTTTAGATCTTGTAAACTAGAAAAGATAGTGAAAATCCGACATCATAATATTTTAGACCATTCAAAGTTCTGATGCAACGGTTACTTTTTTTTTTTTTCTGAAAAAGAAAACTTTAATTTTTAAAATCAACTATGCAAGTAGTTTTCTCATAAATATACACCATTTTTTATAACTATTCACTTTTAATGCTAATCAAGACGGGAGCCTATTTAGTATGGGAGACATTATTTTATCATATCTTTAACACATTTATGCAAGCGCTGGAAAATCCGTTATAGAACGAATTGTTCTTGGCAATGTCTCGCTTTTGGAATTTGATGTACACACTGTTCTACAATGTGAACAATTGCACTAACTTCTACATTTACAAATAAATGTTTACTTTTTATTTTTAAGAGAAAAAATCTATTTAGTATGCATATAAGTGGAACATAATTTTAAACAATAATTAATAAGTAGGTTTTCATATTATCGCGTGAACTGCAGCGCCGTGCCATTGATGTGGAACACTTGACTAAAGGAAGAGGGAGATTTTTATGATTTTTTTTACGGAAAAGTTTTTTTTTCCTGATCCTTTGAATAAGAGATTGACCCTTTACAAAACAATTAGATCAATTAGTGCACCACACAGGATCTGTCAACCTTCTTTCTCCATTCTTCTCTGTCATTTCCCCATTGAAAGAATTTCATTCTGATATTTTGATTCAATCAATTACTCTGCAAGCGTTTGAGTTTTATTGTTCGGGTGTATTCAATGTAGTTGATAGACAATACAGAATAAACAAACCATCTATTTACATGGTGAAGAGATATGGTCAACACTGATGAACAATTCATAAGATATTTATTCCAAGAAAAGGCCACAGTCAGAGTCTCTGTCAAATAAAACACGTCTTTACCTAAGAGAATTCTATCGCTAACTGATTTTCCAGTCTCTAACCCAAAATATCCCAAACGTCACTAGTCCCGTTCAATATACGTCTTCTATGGTGCGTCACTAAATAACTAATACTATAAACTAGGTGCCCAACATTCCATACACACTGTCTTTGTAACCTTTTTTTTTTTATTTGTTTCCTTTTTTTTGACATTCTATCCCTTTGGTGTCTTCTATGATGGGTGTAGCACGATGCGGTCTGCCCCTCACGCCACATAGTGACGCCACTGCCAAAATGGTAAAGTCTTGTGAAAATTGTCAATGCGATTGTAAAAAAAAAAGGAAAAAAATATTTCTTTAACGTACTTATTCCTCTGTGAAGATTGGATAAAAATCTACATGCGAATTAATTTTCTTTTGAATTGTTTTAGTTGTATCGAGATCATGTTTCTCTTATTGATTTCACTCTAATAATAACTGTGACTAACCCATATCTTACTTTGTACACTGGCAGTGTACGTTTTTCAAAAACTTATGTAAAAAAAAACTATTAAAGTTTTTTTTCTATTTTTTTCTTTTGTTTTCGTTTAAGAACATGTTTGTCTACGTTTTGCCACGTGCTGTTTCACTTTTACAATTGTGTTTTATTATTTTATTGCAACATTGTCAAAAATTGAAAAAAATGAAACCTGTCCGGAAAATGTAAGTAATAACACATTTATATAAATATTTTCAAATAAAACTACTTGATTTAGAAACATAAAGTATCCTAGTATTATAATTAATTAATAGATTTAACATTTATAGCATGGTCTTTTCAAATTTTAATTTTTTGTAACGTACACTCCCAGTGTACATAGCAGGATATGCCACTGTAGGAATCAATTACTGATATATGAATCGAAATAGATCAAGACTTCATTTAGAACATAGATTTGCTTGTTTCAACCAATATTATTATATATTACTATATAACATACATACCCTTATAATTGCAAATTATAGAACTAATTATGATGATTGTAAGGTTATTACTTGAAAACATATAAACAATAATATAATAATTTCTTTTTATATATTTTCTTTTGTTTTGTTTTATTTTACTTCATGCAGTTCTCCTAGGCTATAGTATTTTAACTGACTACTTAGAAAAATATTTGTCCCATTAGCAAATTATAATCCTATAGAAAAAAAATAAGGTTATCTAAGGGAAAGAACCGCTAATTACTTCCTTGTACTGAAAAATACAGGGTTTAGCTCCCTTTCTGTTAAAATAAAATAAAATTAACTAAGTACTAAAGAATCTACTAATTGTTTGTTTGTTTTTGTTTTTTGTTTTTTTGGTTTATTCCTGTATTGTCATCCAATATGAATAATTATGCAAAAATTTCAACTTGATCCGAGAATGTGTAAAACAGAACATGCAGGTCCAAGCGTTAAAGGGAGGGCAATATAAATACAACCGCATCTCTCCATAAGGTGTGAAGTCACTGCATATTGAAGATGTGTAAAGAAGAGGCTGAGAAGAAGTATGACATAAGGCAGAAAGCTTCCTGGTGATGGCTGTAGATCAGGGGTTCTCAACCTGTGGGTCGCAACCCCTTTGGGGGGGGTCGATTGACGATTTACCAGGGGGACGCCTAAGACCATCAAAATGTTATTGTCTAGTCTTTTATTGATGTATGTGTGATGGTGTGGGGGGGGGGGTCTCGACAGAGTGGGGGATTGTAAAAAGGGGTCGCCGAGTTTAAAAGGTTGAGAACCGCTGCTGTAGATGAAGACGTCCTACGAGTAATCCGTTTGGACACAGTCGAATAGTTCGTTAATGAGGGGATCTTAACCAGCCTTGTAAGCGAATATCAAGTACATGGTAATGTTAATATTGGCTTATGTGGTAGCATGATTTTCACGTTAAAAAATCTTTTTGTTAAGTGTCATTTAATAATACCAAATAGTTTTAAAAAATCATGAAGTGAATTGTGCATATTTAAGTCATTGGTTAATATGCATGACTAAATGCATGACCAGTAGGACGTAATCATCTTCTTTTTTGAAGTAACGTCAGTATTATATAAGATAAGATAAGATAAGATATAACTAACCATGCGGACTACCTACTAGTAGAAATGCGGTATATTTATAAAACCCAGCTTTCATCGCATTATTAAACTTAGCATAATGATTTATAGGTTATGTATAATACGATGCCTCTCATATGGCAAGTAATTAGGAAGCAGGATTGCATAGAAATGCATTTGGTCGATTTTTGATACCCAGTCTGGCACTGCTAAATCCGGACATTTATAGCTACGAATTGACCAAGAATATTACAGTGGCATTCAGAGCTCAGCTGCAGGGAATATAGAACAGTGCCGCTTGGATTGTACTACGCGAATCAAGATGCTATACTGCTCTTCTGAGTAAAACACATTGGCTACATGTGTTTTCATGAATCGATTACATGGTGGCTACAATAAGGATGTATGATCAGTGTTATCAATATTGATGGAATACTGTGGCTATCACTCCATATGTTCCACATTTATTCCATTTGTACCACACTTTTTTCTTCAAAATTTTCGATGGGTGCTATTTTATTACACATATCAGAGGAATGAAACTCGCTTCCTATAGAGCTCGGATTTGAAGCCAGGCTTCTTAACGTTAGTGAAGGACGTCCAGACTTACCTGTTCAAATGTGTGATGGAGTTGATGGTCTTTTTTAGCTGTGTTGTATCAGTGTATGTATTTGTGATGACAGGAAATATAAAATGTGTGCTTTGCCTTTAATCCGGCCAATATTGAAGGTCTTCCCTTTCTATGGATATAAGCTTAAGTGGGCAATCACAATGACACTTGGTGTATTGAGACTTTAAGAGATTTATTGTTAGCGAAAGTCTAAAATATCAACAAAAGCATTTTTTTTTCAAGGGAAGAAAAGCCCATTGAAGCATGTTTCTTTTCCTTTCATTATATTCTTTAAAACTCTCTCTGACCCTTCAGTGGGTATCTACAGCGCTCATTACAGCCCTCAGCTAGATGGCGGGGGGGGGGGGGGGGGAGGAGGGACAACGATTTTTTTTTCGTTTAAGGGACGCCACCTGTTAAACTCTGAGAACACTGGTTTGGAACATAATTTTATAATAATTATCAGTGAATATAGCGAATTTTTTTATAGACATAAATAAGTATCGACTGGCCAATTAAAGAGTTTTATGAAACGAAACTTGCAATTTTGTGTACTTTATTAAACAGCATTTATGAGCAGTATAAAAGTTAAGTATTTATGTCTATGATTTGTATTAGTTTTAATCTAGCGGAGTTAAGTGATGCTCACACACCTTTTTGCTTCATTAGAAAGCAGTGAATAACTTAGCTATGAAAAACTTTGTTATGTGAAGTAACCGTAGCTAAACGCATTAGTTTTCTCTTTTTTCTTTTATTTATCCATACCGGCACTGCAAATATTTCTTTAAAAACGTTAATCAAAGTAGACATTCGTGAAATATTCACATATTGAACAAAAAGAAGAGTACTTTAAACGACTCTTATCGTGAATATAATGGAAATACACATGGTACAAATTATATACATACATAGTATATATTCCATAAACATATATATACTAGCATGTTATGTAAAAAATATTGCTTTAAAAAATCGAAAGAGTTTTAAATCTGCAGTGATATTTACATCCTTGTGGCTAACATACAAGAACATTTTTTTTTATTAATATAGCTTTTATATAGCTTTTATTAAAGCTTTTACATGATTATAGCATGCTCAGAGCGCTTTTGGTCCTAAGAGTTGGTTTTCCGTGCTGCCTTTAGATATTAAAAAATCTAAAGAGTTTTAAATCTGCAGTGCTATTTACAGAGGAACAATAGTGGCTAACTTACAAGAACATTTTTTTTATTATTCTAGCTTTTATATAGTGCTACTTTCATGCTTATAGCATGCTCAGAGCGATTTTGGTATGTAGGAGTTGGTTTTCCGTGCTGCCCGAGACGGGTGTCGAGCCTCGAGCCCCCTTCTAGGTAGCCAAGCCAAGCCAAGTTCAAGCGCACTTGGCCTCTCGACCATGCTTCCCACATTTAAGGAGTATACATGAACTGTTTATAAAATTGTAAAACAATCTGTGCAATTCTGCCCTCACATACAAGCGAGGAAAAAGTTGGAATTCAAAATTTATTATTTGAGCACATTTAAAGATCTACACTGAATTGAGACTCGCAACGTCTGGTACATTTTACCGTTATACTTGCTTGATTTTTTATTCATTTTTCAAATCCATTTGTTTTATTAATGGGACGAGGTGGTTGACTTATCTTATATAATACAGACGTTACTTCAAAAAAGAAGATGATTACGTCCTACGCATCATGCATTTAGTCATGCATATTAACCATGACTTAAATTCTGCCAAGTCACTGGTTTTCCTGGCTGACTCAGGCAACCCATTCCAACCCAAGTAAAAGGAAATCGAGCTCCCATCGCAAATTCAAGAAAGTCTCTACTTAGGAAATTGTAAAGCTCTGGAGAAAAAATCACAGATCAAACCAAGCAGCTAGAACAAAGGACAGAACACTACCTCGATGTCTATGTATAATTCGAAAAAGCAATGATTTTTTGCAAAAAGAATAAAATGCGTGAGAAATAGAACGCCCAATACTTAGAAAAATAGTCATATTTTAGTAGTAAAAATGCACAACAAATATGTAGAAGCATAATACTATTATGTGACGACGTTAATAATTAACTGTCACCACCTCAAAGTTGGTGCCATAGAGTAGAAACCCTAATTCTGTATTGTGTATGTTAATTCCATATTGTGAATCTTATTCACAACCCATGTTGCACTAAGGTGAACACTTTTGACCTTAGGTGAACCAGAGAGTTAAAGGCAGGCAGTCCACATAGAGATCTTGTAGCAAGCACTTGTATTGAGTCACTTAAGATATAAGCAGTAGAGTTAGATGTTTAAAGTAGTTGGTTATAGAATAAGTACTAAGTTGTGATATTCGCATATTACTGTTGGATTAATACTGACCATTCCTGGGTCGAATTGTATGGTGTATTCACTATGTGGTGTTATATTAAACTTATTGTGTCTGCTACACCCAGCGTCATTTCATTATTCAGTGATTTGTAACAAGAACCCAATGTCACCACCACGCCTACATTGATAACCACAGCCACATTCATAACATATAAAACAACCCAGTGACATTTATGGTGTCAGAAGCGGCCGAAAACGACATTTATGACAGCATTGTTCAAAGTCACTTTAACATGATATGCTGAGACAACCTGCGTGGACGAAACTAGACAACCCTGATCTTACAACCTGCGTGGACGAAACTAGACAACCCTGATCTTACAGCCTGTGTGGGTGAAACTAGACAACCGTGATACTACAACCGGTGTGGGTGAAAATCTAGTACTACAAGTCATTCAAGTCATCGTTTGAATACAGCTGATATATGGTCAGTCGAAGTAGCTGACATATTCAAGAATCATCTACATCGAGTGCTCGTCATAATTCTAATGACACACTCCTATTGTCGCTGTCTAACAGCACATTTAATAAGAGAGCGCTCTTACTTTTAGACCTCTCGTGTCGTCACTACCTATGGTCATTTTTAGTTATTTATATTTGTTTCAGCAACTGTATGAAAATGGATTACCTGTCAAACATCTGAAGTATTTATTGGATTACTTATGAACTGTACCATTGTGCTGTGGATTTAGCAAGTGAATTACTTATGAACTGTACCGTTGTACTGTGGATTTAACAAGTGGATTACTTATGAACTGTACTATTCTACTGTGGATTTAACAAGTGGATTACTTATGAACTGTACCGTTGTGCTGCGGATTTAACAAGTGGATTACTTATGAACTGTAACATTGTACTGCGGATTTAACAAGTGGATTACTTATGAACTGTAACATTGTACTGTGGATTTAACAAGTGGATTACTTATGAACTGTGGATTTAACAAGTGGATTACTTATGAACTGTACCGTTGTGCTGCGGATTTAGCAAGTGGATTACTTATGAACTGTACTGTGGACATAATTTATGTGGAGCATCACCGGAACTTTATGTACAAGTCAAGCATCAAGTGAATATTTAAGGGAAGTAACTTTAATTACCCTTAGTATTATCAGTATTGATTAGTTCTCTTGAACTACACCACAATTTTTTTTCATTGTTTACATTTGTATTTATATATACATTTGACTTTAGGGACTACATTTAATTATCTATTGAGTCTGAGCATTTATATTTTTTTTCAAGTAAGCATCCAGGTATTGGTAGGGACTCTTTAGATAAAGTAAATACTTGATCGTATAGCTGTATTAGTCAAGTTTGTATTTCGTCAAGTATCTATCATATTGTTAAACTCTTGTATTGATATTGTCTTGTTTACATTTGTTGAATTTTCTTTTGCGTCGTAGTTATTTCTCATTGTAATTCTTTTGTCTACTATTTCTACTATCTTGTAATGTCTCTTTAAAGCAGACTGTTTAGTATCTATAGTGTATTTATGTTTGTCTAATTACTTATTAATATATATATTTATTTTACTTCTTATTTCAACCTATTTTTATTATTATCAACACTACACTACACACTTGATACACTATGGGATATATTTTGATTTGAGATTGTGACAAGATTGATTGTATATAATATATACTTTGAGCACATTGAACTATTTTGATACTATTGATACATTGATCACTATTTATCAGACTAATAAGGCTCACATAATTGTGAATTACTTGTTGCAATAAACTTTTACATTGCAAGTGGAGATACTAAAAATACATAATCACATGATTGATCAGTAAAGTATTACATTACGAACTAGACAAAGTACCAAGAATAACTTAAGATACCTCATAACCTCAATTGTTTCGCACAAAATATATATCTACTATTACCTGCAATTACTATTTGAGCTATAATAATTATTTATTGTACAATATTTCATTAACAACTACCTAGTGCACACATATCTATTAATAAACTATATTACTAATTTGAATCTTTGAAAATGGCTGAGTATGAAAAACTAATAGAGATAGTGGATAAACTAAAGTTAAAAGAAGATGATATAGCTGCATTCATTAAAATTGAAATAGATAGAATTAGAGTAGAAAAAGACAAGCAACGGGAAGAAAGGCTACATGAAAGAAGACTGAGAGAGAAAGAACAAGAAAACTTAGAGAAAGAAAAAGAACGCCAGCATGAAATAAAATTAAAAGAACATGAAGAAAAAATGGCAAAACTAGCAAAAGAAAATAAAGACAAGCATAGCAAATTTAGGAACTTTGACCCAAAAGAAGACACATTAGAAAATTTCATTATTCAATTTGAATACATCTGTCAAACAGCAAATATGAATAGTGCACAAATGGCTCAACAACTTCTAGCTAACCTAAGAGGTGAACCACTAAACATCATCGACACACTAACTATGGAGCAAAGAAAAGACTACAACACAGTAAAGCAAAGACTTATTGAACATTTTGGCAAAACGGAGGAGCACTATCGAAAACTTTTTAGGGAAATAAAACTAGCCAAGAATGCAGATTTAAAAAGAACAATACATGACATGCGCCAGAACATGACAAAGTGGCTACAACTCGCAAACTGTAACTTAGATGACCCCAAACAGATATTAGATTTCTTTCTCATTGAGAATGTGTTAATAAATGTTACAGATGCAGCATTCTCATTCCTGAAGGAGAGAAAAATAAAAAATGAAGCTGAATTGATATCAAACTTAACAACATACAAAGACTCACACCCAAACATCACCATTGACAAAAGGGAATTGTATAATGTAGCTGCAACAGTGACAGAAAACCATCCAAGAACTACAAATAAATTTAAATATGCCAAGAGCATACAATGTTTTTTCTGTGGCATATTGGGTCACACCAAAGCAGAGTGCAGAAAGAGAATGGCATCAGAAAAACAGCAATATGTAAATAGAAACCATAAATATGGAAGAGATAACAGAACTTTCCAGAGCTTCAGTCCTAACTATAATAGATCCTATCAACAACAATATAACAGAAGAACATGGCAAAGCTACAGTCCAACTAACAGTAGATCACATCAAACAAACAGAAGATGGCAAAACAACAGAATGTCTAGAAGAGATCAATTTCAAGATAGACAACATACTTACCACAATAACAATCATACCAGACAAAACATAGCAGCTGTAGCAAATGAAAGACCAATAGAATATGAAACAGTAGCATATATACAGACAAAGGTAGCCAAATTAAAAGTGTATCCTGCATATGTGGATGGCATTAAGGTATATGCATTACGTGACAGCGGCTGCACCTCAATCATTGTAAAGAAATCACTAGTAAAACCTGAACAAATACTTGAAGATAAGGTCACACTGACTTATGCGAATAAAGACTTATGGGAAGTATGTGAAACAGCATTAGTTTTCATTGAATCGCCATGGTTCACTGGTCAATACAAAGCCATAGTAATGAACAACCCAGCTGAAGAACTAATTATAGGGAACATAGAGAACATAGTTGAACTGTCAGAAGAAGCCTTAGTAAAATGGGCCAATAGTGTAAATCAAGAAAACATTGAGTTAGCATCAACTACTAATTCACATGAGTACAACAATGTCAGTATACATGAAGGAACTAAAGATAATCAGTCAATTACAAATAAAATAGATGTAGAATGTCAAACTCATTTGCTAACAGAAGCATCTAAACTAAATAAAGATTGCCAAACAATTAACACACAAACAAATGATAGTGAAATACAAACAGATGAAATACAAATAGATGATAAAGATAAAGCTGAAAAACAAGAAATACAAAATGACATTAACACTAACTCACCTAAAGTAATAATAACAGAAGAAATATTAGCCTTGACATTTAAAAACAGCAAACAGATAGAAGTATATGATCTAGAAGTCAATTATCAGGATGTTGTATGCATAGTTGATGAAGAATCCACAATTACTTTTGTAGAGCCCAATTTAGTAGAAAAAGAAGATTATTTGAATGATATAGCCATTGTAACCTTACCAAACTCTAGAAAGATAGAATGTAAAACTGCCATTGCTGAAATCAAATCACCATTTATAAAAGGGAAAATAAAAGTTGTAATACTTGAAAATACTATCAGTCCAGTAATTATTGGATCTTATCCAAAAGTTAAAGTGCATCAAAAGCCAGTAATACATAAAACAATATGGTTTTATGACCTGTCTGATTGTGATTTCCAGAAAGAAATTTTTCAAATAGTACAAGATATAACTTGTGATTTTGGATATAAAAAAGTTTGGAAACATCCAGAACTTGGAGAGTCAATGTGGGTACAAATAAAAAACTTTGGCCATTACAAAGAGTTATTACATAAAATATATGGAACACCAATTAAGGGACTCACAATTAATATCAGTGTTGTTGACTTAATACATCGCATCTGGTAAACATTGAGCATTATTTTGTGAACATTGAGCATTATTTTGTAAACATTGAGTACTATTTTTAAACATTGAACTAGAAACCATTTTTTAAACTCTATTTGTAAACAAACTTTGGAATTTGATTACTTCATTGTAACCTACATTTTTTTCACATTCTTTTGTCAACAAGAAAAACATTTTTGTACTCAACAATGTAAACAAACATTGAATTTTTTTCCCAACTTATTCAGTACCTAACTTAATTTTTTCCATGCAATGTAAACATTATTTTTTCTCATTGTATTGAGAACAACTTGGACAAAAATTTTTTTCTACAGCTATTGTAAACAAGATTGGAATTTTTTTTACTATGTCATTTATCACAATTATATAACTTAGTCACATTTTTCAATACTATTGAAAAAAGGAGATTGATTCATAATGTAACTTATTTATTTAATGTCAATTAGTGTAATCAAATATTGACATACACTTGTATTTTTTTGAAAACATTTTTGTCAAACTATTCTTATGGACTATATTTTTGTAACAATCATTGATGTAAACAAGAAAATTGTTGTACAAACTTTTTGATATTTCAAGTACTGAAAGAGACACTTGATATTATTCTTTTAAATTGGACTTACACATTTTTTCACAACAGATTAAAATAAATACAACTAAACCATTATGATGTTATGCTTGTATATATATGCTTGAACAAATTAATGTAAACTCAAAGATAGTATCACAACTGACGCATTTTCTCAGTTGAATTTTTTTGACTAAAGATTTTTTTGAACTTTGTACACAATAATTATTGGATAAACAATGTAACATTAAACTTTTGCCATTACTAGCTACAAATTATTTGAACTGTCATATGGAGAAATACTTAATTGAAACATAAGGTGCATGTAACAAGCACTATGAAAGATATTTATTTTGATTTCATGTTCATACTTTTGAGCAAATATTTTGATACTTGAATTATACATATTTACTTGTGTAATATTAATGCACAACAATTTTTTATTGAAGTAAACAGATACATTGAATTTGTAACAATGATCATTAAACAATTTGATGTTGAATTTTGACACATATCTTGAATTTTTCTATACTTATCACTTACATATTGAGACTTACTTGTAACATTTTCTACATGATTTGTACATATTGTACTATTGGTGTTAAAAAAAAAAAAAAAAAACAGACTTCTAACATTTCTATAGTGTCAAAGATTTTTTTATAAATAGATATTGTGTATAAAAACTTGTATTAATTTTTCACATTGTGACATAGGAGATTGTCATTGAAATTTTCGTCACACTTTGCACATATTATTATGAAAAAGACTTGTAAATATTGAACACATTTGAACATTGATGTATATATTAGAACTACATGTAAAGAATTATTTGGGATGTTAAGTATTTGACTCAGAGAATTATTTGAATTGCCTTACAAGAATATGATGAATTAGAGAATTTTGCCCTTGTATGAATTTTTTTTGATTCAGCAAATATTTTGTGTAACACTGTCATATTATATATTTTATTTGAAGTTTGTAGTTCTATTTGAACTCTGCAATTGTACATTTGATAGACCCCAAGAATTCCAATTGATCCTACTTATGATAATTATGTCGTCAAGCTGAAAAAAATTTCTTCAAAATTTTTTTCAAAAGGGGGGTGATAGGTAATGTCACCACCTCAAAGTTGGTGCCATAGAGTAGAAACCCTAATTCTGTATTGTGTATGTTAATTCCATATTGTGAATCTTATTCACAACCCATGTTGCACTAAGGTGAACACTTTTGACCTTAGGTGAACCAGAGAGTTAAAGGCAGGCAGTCCACATAGAGATCTTGTAGCAAGCACTTGTATTGAGTCACTTAAGATATAAGCAGTAGAGTTAGATGTTTAAAGTAGTTGGTTATAGAATAAGTACTAAGTTGTGATATTCGCATATTACTGTTGGATTAATACTGACCATTCCTGGGTCGAATTGTATGGTGTATTCACTATGTGGTGTTATATTAAACTTATTGTGTCTGCTACACCCAGCGTCATTTCATTATTCAGTGATTTGTAACAAGAACCCAATGTCACCACCACGCCTACATTGATAACCACAGCCACATTCATAACATATAAAACAACCCAGTGACATTAACCTTAAATATGAAAGAATTATAATTACAATATTTTGCAGGGACTACCTTTGAGGTCCCTGAAAACAGCTTGTTCTAGATCAGTAATATGCCTCTTAATAGAAATGAGAGAATTAGTTCCTGCATCTGCTTTACTAACATGATATTTTAGCACAGCCAATTGCTGACCAAATTCCCATTTTTCATCAAATGACATTTTATTAAGATTTTTTCTTTCTAATTCTTCGAATCGAATCCAAAAATGATCTTCCGGAAAGCTATTGCTATTTATAGTCTTTGGGATTTCTTCAATCCTAGGTAACCATCTTTCTTGTTTCATGTAGTCATTCAATGTGTAGTTTCTACGGTGGTTTCTTTTCACATTTATTATTTCCGTTAGAAGAGGGTGAGACGAATCGTACTGGTTTGCTTTTATCTTTATTAACACCAATCTTTTGTTGCATTTATCAATCAGAGCTGCAAACACCCCTGTTTGATTGTCGATCCATTCGATGAAGTCACCTTCGAAGTACTTTCTATCAGTACAAACTATGATGCAACGTTCCCAAAAATTATCATCTCCAAAGATACTTTGAAAAGTGAAGATAAGTTTTTTGTCTTCCTGTTTAAATTTCTCGTTAATGTTCATAACAAACAGGAAAGCGGTGATTCCTTTTTCTTGACTATCATTGACGTGTTGCATTAATCTCAACATATCGTCACTCATCTGCTTGAAACCATCGCTGGTTTCCAACTTGTCGATGTCCCAGATTCCCGGAGCTTTGAAAATATGCAGTCGACATTGATGATCATCTCTGAGCCTTTTCTCAAATATTAATGCTTCCGAAACATCGACAGTGCTATCGAGAGTATCATCGAGGACTCCTGTTACCGAATTTCTCCCACTTCCTTTCTTTCCAAGTAGTAAAACCGTCAACTCTTCTTTATTGGCTGCAATTTAAAGAATATTTAAACAAATTTTATAAATTTTAGGACAAAAACTCTACGCTCTCTCTCTCTTCACCAGCACAAGTTTTTCAAAGAATGACAAATAGATTTACATACCCGTGCTATGCTAAGATTTAAATAGTTGGTATATATCAAAATAAACTCCACACAACTCCCCCTTTGCAGACACTGCTCCCACCCTTATGAAACCGTAATCCATATCCTCTTTGAATGCCTAATCCACCTTAGGAAGACCCTATTTCCACTACAGCCCAACATAAACAACACCCTGTACGGCAGTGCTGAACAACTGAAGAAAACAGCACACTTTTTTTTTTCCTTGGCACAGTCTGCAAAAGAGCTCACAGCTCAGCAGCAATAAAGCTGGCTAGAAGAAGAAGAAGAAGAAGAAGATCTTTATTTTGTCTGGAACACTCTTACACTCATCAATAAAATGGCGCGCATTACAGCGCTCCCCCACCACCAACACAGGTTTCTAGACGTCAAAATGTGTCTCTCATCCTACAAACGAAAGGCTTGCAACCCCCATTTAAACCCCCATTTAAACCCCCATTTATAGATTATGCTCAAGCACTTCATAGGCCCATCATTTTGGTCATTGTACATTCTAATGAAACGGCTGTCATTGAATTCTAAAAGCGCAGACCCTTGCAACAGTGCTGTTTAAATAGTTGGTATATGTGTATATCTCCTTGAACACATTTAAAAACCATCAATATAACGGCCCGCACTACAAACTACCCCACAGCTAACACAATTTTCTAGCCTTCAAATTCAAAAGTCTCCTTTTGAAGGTATGTATAGTTCTTCTTTTGCTAGTATGCGATACCGCAGTTTGCGAGATAATAAGAAAAACTACTTATTATTTGTTGTTTTACAGTATGTTTCACTTATATGCATACTAAATAGATTTTTTCTCTTTAAAAATAAAAGTAAGCATTTTTTGTTGTAAATTTAGTAGTTGGTTTGACAGAACTTACTTAACTTTGTAATACAATTGTAAACAAAATATGAAAAAAAAATCGAATACGGTTTGCATGAATGTGTTAAAATTATGGTAAATATTCATCTTCCTTACTAAATAACCTCCCGTGTTTGTTACTATTAATAGTGATTAGTTGTAAAAGTGGTGTATTTTTATGAAAAAACTGCTTGCATTCTGATTTTTAAAATTAGATTTTTCGCTTTTAGAAAAAAAAAAGTAGCAATTGCATCAGAACTTTGAATGGTTTAAAATATTATGATGTCTGATTTTCACTATCTTTTCTATTTTACGAGATCTAAACAGAACGGACGGACGGACGGACAGACAGGTCACACAAAAACTAATAGCGTCTTTTCCACTTTCGGGGGCCGCTAAAAAAAAAACACCAATTCTACACTTTTCAGAATACAACAAAACTGTTCAGAATACCTACAGGTAGAAGAACTATTTCGTTTTACGAATGTCGGCTAAACTATTTTTACAGTATTGGTATAGATATTCAAATATTAAAAAATATACTTACCAGACATTTTGATCTCACCCTTGGGTAGTTGTATAATCAGGCTTAAAGAAAAGAAAAAAAAGTTCAATTATATTTTATATCGCAATTTATTTACATTTTCTTGTGTTCATGTTATATATATATATACCTGTTAGATTTATGCTAAAACGTGCTAAATAATCTCTGAGTATCTTTACTTTATTATCATTGAGAAAATAAGGTTTGGGTCTATACTTAGTTTGCAGCTCTACAAACAAAAAGGCATTTACACAAATGTACACAAAATTAAGATATACTATATACTAACAGAGTGTTCAATTCGTTATGCAAATACGAAATGATAATACGATGGACAACAACCAAATTTTATATCCCGAGAACAGAGTGACAGAAAGCTCAATTTTCAGGAAAAAGGAAATTCCAAAATTGCCACTTGTGTCTTAAGCGTGCGTTAGAAGTTAATTTAGCTTGATATTTTATGAAAACCGTCACCGATCACTGATAATCGATACGACGTTGAAGCAGTAGACGAAGCAGCGGCCTAAACATACATAGACGACGTATAGTACAACAACACTTTATCTTTAGAGACTGGGATTTTAAAAAATTGGTTATTTAATACTGCAATATAGTTCGAGAAAATGTATAGATTTGGTCACAAATAGGTGAAACCATAAAGAGAAATATTCAACAGACTCGATATACCTGGATTCCAGGAGCGTAAGTCGGGTGTGAAATAGGAGAACAGTATGTAGTTACTCGTACAATAAGTTACTGTTAGTGTATGGAACTCATAAATTGTTAATCGGTGTGTTTTATCTTTAAATTTTATATAAAGTTTTGAACAAAATATTGAATATTAGGCTTATGTGTAAAAAAATTATGGTCAATATCAGGTCAGCCAGGTGACGGTTAAAGTGCTGTAGTTAGTTTAATATAGGAGGCGGTAGACTATAGATTAGTGTAGACGGTAGTTGATGTGAACAGTGGCAGTTGTCAGAGACAAATGACAAGTAATTAAAGAGGTTGATTTCTAGATGTAACAGTCCTACGTGCTACATACTAAAAGATTAGGCGACAGTGTTCTTTGCAGAGAGACCGCAATTTTTATGTGCATTGACGACCTTGTACTTTTATGTTATAAAATAATATAAAAGTCTTCGATTCCGGAGATTAAGACTGAGTGCAGTGTCTCACATGACTACGCAAACCCAGTTGCGACCTGCATATTTTTTAGCATCTCATGCAGACAAGGCCGTTGTCCCCTGGCGGTCTATTCCGTCTTCTGCACCTGTCTTCAATATGGGCTTTCCTTTCGGTCTCAAATGGTATGTCTCGCAGCCTTTAGGAAAGCTTTCCAGCTGTCTCTTTACGAGGCCATTACTGCCAAGCTACTTTCCACTCTGCCAGTGAGAACGAAATGGCGCTTGAGTTTATCTTTATAGCGCTTTATATCTCTGTTACGCCGTCCTCTTTAAGCAGTAAATTCAGTATTAAAATGTCTGAACCACAGTGGACTGAGCGCAACCATTTAAGTAGTTGCTCTACAGAGACTTTCCTCCAAGCCAATAATAGGTCTCAAAAACTGCATATTAAAATGTCTCGACGTTGCTTGTCTAATGATGCATGGATATAATACTCTTATGCATGCTTATATAGATAACTTCATACATAAAGAAATGTTTACATACATACCAAACACATTCAATATTTTCATTCTATTTTACCAGGTAAAGACAATATAGACAAACAATTCATTAGAAGTACAATGGCATCAGGTAATGTATTATTTATTTTTTTCTTAACAAATATTTGCTTGTGGTATGTCTCGATTTGGCAATACTATAAAGCAGATGCATTTAATTGAGGATCTTGCGTAAATATTAATTTTATTTCTCGTTCTGTCGTCTCAATGGTCCCGGGTTCAAACCCTGCTATCCCCGTCGCCCTGCGGGAGGTTTGGCCTATGATGTCAATTGTCCTCAACTTATAGGAACATCCGAAACTTGTAAAACAAACAAAACAAAAAAGATATTAAGCATATTTCAAAGTTATCAATGTCGTTTACACCTCGAGCACTAGATTCTAGTGTTCCCTGAGGCCTGAATAGGTGTTCCGTGAACTTGTTGGGCCAATATACTAGTAGAGCTACACAAAAATTCATTCCTAAGTAAATGCAGAAAAGAAAAACTGATTTTACCTGCTTTTGTCGGTAACGGAGAAAACTCTAAAACATTGATACCCAAAATACGGCCCGCGGACCAGATCCGGCCCGCGACGTAACCCCATCCGACCCGCCGTAAGGTCAGTACAGAGTGTAGAAAATTTCCACTTAAAAAATATTCAAAAATATTTCTTTATCTACGTTACGGATCTTACTTTTTCTCTGATGGATTAGTACCATAATCTTTGTGTGTTTATGAAATGGAACTCAAAATATAGAATATACTAAAAAAGTGAACGGATTTTTTTTTAGAACATGATAATAACTAAATAAGCCAACATATTTGTTTTATTAAAAAAATTTGGCTATTTTGAAAAAAAAAGCATTATCAAACTAATACGGCGGCATTCTTGGTTTGAGACGCGAATAAAAAATTGTTAAACTATGCCTACAGATTTGAGGATTGATGGGAATATTTACAAAAAAGAGACACGAAAATGAGTCATTTTACGACGCGTAAAAAAGATAAACCTCAATTATCCCATTAATTTATGTAAGTTTATAGATCCACAGGTTTCTGATAAAATAGCTTGAGGACAATTTAATTTCGCTTTTGTATCTTTTTGGTGATATGGCCCCCGACAATGGCGCTTGAAATTAAAATGGTCCGCAGACCAAATTAGGTTGGGCTTCACTGCTAATGATGCCCAAAGTACGGCCCTCGGGCCAGATCCGGCCCGCGACGTGAGTCCATCCAGCCCGCCGAAATGTCGGCACAAAGTGTTGAAAATCCCCCCTTTTTCCCCCAAAAAATGTAAAAATTTATCTTTAGCCTACTTACGTTAGGGGCTTAGGGCCCTCAACATATTTGTTTTATAAAGAAAGTGTGACTGTTTAAAAAAAAAATAACAACATATAAACGACATTATGAAACAAATATGACGGCATTCTTGGTTTGAGCTGCGAATAAAAGATTGTTAAAATAAGCATAGAAATAGAAGGATTGATGAGTATATTTACCAAAAAAATTACTCCGTTGTAAAGCTAGCTACAATGTTGCTGATAGTTTAAGTAGAGAAATGAAGCCATCTTCTGACTCGGGGAAAAAAGATAAATTTCAAATATCCCATGAATTAATGACGCACAGGATCTACGGGTTTCAGGTCAATATCGTTTTTGTAGGCCTATGTAAGGGAACTCGGGTGAGTTCCTTACTACACTTACATATGGCTCGATAATCTAGGGTATGATTCTCAATTACACTTGTCAATACTTGCTTAACTCAAATACGAACACTTAGTATACATCAACTCTAACTCCTTATATTCATGAATATCGATAAGACTTTAATACTTAATAAAGCACACAATTATATCACTCTTATGAAATACACAAAACACCAGCACCCTACTCAGTCCAGGTCAGCTCTCCAACTGCTAGACTGACCGCTAGAAACCTAATTGTCCCCCCTTGAAAATCCCGTGATAAAACAATTCACACGCCAACCCATAAAATAAACAAACACACACACAATCTCACATCTTACACACCCACGCTCTTGACAGCCTACTCTTTGTTCATGTGGCCCGCGACACGAGTGTCGGAAATATAAATGGCCCGCTGGTCGAATTAGGTTGGGCATCACTGTCTTATACCATGCATAAATATGTTAATGCTAAACTTAGATATGATTTCATCATAGCTTGTTTTTTTTTAATTTCAAAACATGAGAAATAATCGAACCTAACAAAAGGCAGTGTTCAATGACAAACCGAAATAGAATCAAAGAGTGTACGAAGGACTAACCTTTTTTTTTTTTTTCTGGGGCCGTAATATTACAATTCACGGCTCTAAAGTAAAAGTGCGTGTATGTGTCGGGGGGGCATTACGAAGCGGGTCTTTCGAAGTCAAAAAATCTAAGTGGCAGAAATTAAGATGCGCAGTTCCAGAGAGGGAAAAGAGAGAAGAGTCCTAAGACTTCACTATAGCAGATAGATACAAGAATTAAAGAGAGAAGAAGGTATATGATCGTTAAACTGTGGCCTGGTTATTAAAATTTAAAAAAAAAAAAAAAAACAAGAAAAGAATAGCTGTTCCGGCCATAATAATAATCGTCATAAAGTATAGTATATATATATATATATATGCATTCCCATACCCAGGATTATGTCTCTGGGGGACCGGGGGGGGGGGGGGGACTTGCCCCAAAAAAGGGGGGGGGTAAAAAATGTTCCGTTGTTTTTTTTTATCTAAAATTCATAAGTTATAAAAAGAAAAACAATTGCTCTATGCGTTGCATACAGGAGGTATTGTCTTTTTAAATAGTATTTTTAATGTTTTTTCTTGTTTAGTAGAAATTTATTTATTAGAAATAAAGTGCTTTAAAGTACCATAGGATATATCTCTTCACCCCGTATTTTATAAGTTAAGATTATTCACAGATGTATCTTATACTATAAAGTAGAAATTAAGTCGTATGTTGTAAAAAAATGTTTTACATGTTTCGGATGTTCCTTCAGAGTTGAAGATAATTACTTCCTAGTCCAAACCTCCCGCAGGACGACGGGGGATGGGAGCGAGCAGGGTTTTAACCCGGGACCATCGATAAATCTGAATGACAGTCCAGCGCGCAAACCGCACGACCAGGCAGCCATCCTATGATATGTATGTACATATCGTATGTTTGTATGTGATGAATAGAAATCAAAACCGTTTGACCAATCTTGATAAAACTTGGCAGAAATGTTCCTTGTGTACTAACTTAGACCGTAGTGTATGTATTGTAGCCCTAAAACACTATTTCAGCTCTAAGATGATAGAAATTCTCTTAGCAAAGATTGTTTTATAATTAAACACATGAACATACTAATTATACTCCATTTATTTTATATTTTAATCAAATTAACATTCAAATTTGTTTTTCTAAAGCATTTTTCATTACAAAATTGGATTCAGGTCAATTAGCTATTTTTAGCTCCATTCATAATATTTTTTCATTCATGAATTCATGCATTCGCTTTACTTATAACATTATTATTTTCTTTACTTGTTTCTAATGCACTATATCAGTGACTACATAAGCAATACACAAACTAAGGCCCGCAGGCCGCGGGTAATGTCCGGCTAGTTCTTAATAAAATTAAAAATGTTCCTATAATGTTATTATCTTGTTTTAGCTTTAGTTAAATGTTAAAATAAAAAAAATGTATAGATTTCTAGTTCACAACCTTAAATAAAAATATCTTTGTTAATTAAACATTTATTTCTAATTTCCTTCTATTAACTTTTAGCAAACAAAACACAACCTAAAATTAAAATACTTCTGCTTGGTAAAGTTGGGGCAGGAAAGAGCGCAACTGGAAACAGTCTATCTGGAAGAGTTCACTTCGATTCAAGTAATTGCTTAACGAATGAGACTATAAGTGTGAGCAAACACTCTGAAAAGGACGTCGACGGTTATACGCTCGTTATCTACGATACGCAAGGACTCATGGATTCAGACTTAACCGAATTAACAAGTGCCGAGGAAATGATGGAAAATATGCGAAAATTAATTAGAAGTAGCGAAGAAATATCAGTTTTTCTTCTAGTATATAACATCGCTGCGAAATTCTCCCAAGAAGACCAAAAATGTGTTTCCATTCTTGAAACTACATTTGGAAAGGAGGACTTCTATAAGCGATGTATTATAGTTATTACTAAAGGTGATCATCTTGATGAGGATTTTAAAAAATGGCTTTATAAGCAAGAAAAACATTTCGAGCAATTAATAAATAAATGTAATGGAAGAGCAGTTTTAATGTGCAATAAAATAAGTTGCAAAGAAAAATATGAAGAAACAAGACAAACGTTAATAGCTGAAATTTTAAAGCTGAATAAGTCATCAATGGCATCTTACAATCTGCAAGTTTTTATGAAATACGAAAAGGACAGACTGGGGTTTTTACTTGATCTTGAGATGGAAAAATCCGGCCTTAAAGAACGTTATGAAAAGGAAATAAAGGACATACAGACTCAAGCGAGTTGTACACAAACATACACCACCAGAGAGAAAATTATGCAAGAAATAGCTGTCTTGAGGAACAACATTAAAATCAAAGATAATGGAACAGGTAAACTAAAAGTGTATCTAGATCGGCTAGATGCTCTGGAAAGAAATCTTCCTAGCGTTCGTCCTCCTGATCCTGTTTATGTCACCCAGAATGTTCGTAAGAAAGATGAAGAATCAACATGTAGAGTTTTATGAGTTTCAATAATGCTCTATAAAAATCAATGTGGTTAAGTTTAGTCTTAGAATATACATTTAACCAATTGTTGTTTTTTTTATTTGCATTCAGCAATATTCATATTGGAAAGAAAACGTCGGCAAATCAATATGATTTCAAAGTGTAAGCAATAATTAATTTAAATGCAATCTATGGTAGATTTTCCTAAGCTCTAAGCTACATTTTTTTAAAATGCGAATACTTTTTTTCCCTATTTATTGGCACTACAGAATCATATTACTAAGCACTATAGTTTAAAACGTTGTTTTTTTTTTTTTTTAGTTATCTTTTGACATTGTTTACTTTTTTTTTTAAATCTCTATTAATCTTTTACTATCATTGTCTTTTTTTTTCTTTTTTTAAGATCCCTTATATCGACTTCAAATTAGTTGCATAACAAATAAAGTTTTCATATTTCTGTGGTTAACAAAATCCATATAATCAACGAGGACGTTTCAAATTGTTTTCGGTTTAGTTATCTGCAACAAAATGGATTCAAAATGCCATTCCAGAAGCTATGCGCCTTTCTAACTTCAGAAAGGTCACACATTTCGCTTGAAGGACCAACGATCGTTCTGCTGATGTCGTTTGCACTAAATGGCCCCACCACGTCTTATTGACGGATCATGCGCCTTTAATTTTCTGCCTTAGTATTTCTCAATTTTTGTGTAAGTTATAAAATAGAAGAAAAAAAAATAAAAGGAAGATGAACTTCTTTTTAATGTAAGGATCAAGAATACTGGAATTATTTTTTATTTAGATTCTTAAAATTAAAGATCATATATTTTTTTTTCTTTAGGGTGTAGAGCAAATTCACATAGTCCTTAAAATTCTGTGTTTTCCACTGTTAATTTGATAATTTATCTTTTTGGCCAGTCTGTTTATTTAAGTCTTGATGAAACGAAATCATAGTATTTGACCACCGATTTCTATTTGAATTATAATAAAAATTAATTTATACATCTTTGGGAAAGTAAAAGTGAGATTTTTTAAAGTACTTACTCAAGCTTACATTCTAGTCAAGTTTGAGTGAATTGCATAAATATTATTGCAAATTACCCTGTACTTTTTTTTTTCTTTTTATTTCTACGCCTTTTTTTTTTTTTTTTTTTGTTGTTTAAAGAATAATATTATTTTTGATATGTCCATTATTAAATCTTACAATTATGTTTCTAAAAAATCATTTTGCATATTGTAATTAGGTGAAAGAACCTTCTCGCGCCTCAAACAAATGAAGAACTACTTGAGGTCAACAATTCTCGTAGATAGATTAGAACATTTGGTAATTCTTACTATTAAGCGTGATCTATGAATTATTATGATATACTTTATGAAAGTAATTCTGTAAGAATGAATAAAATGCATAGACGAATTTATTTTCTAATACAATTTCTTTAATTTCACTTATAATCCGCTTCCCTACCCAAACTTGGCCCCGCGAAATACGTTTCGCATAGGGCCCCACAATGGTTAAGTCCGGCCCTGCTATTTAGTGACGGGTGAATATACATAGTAGATTACTTGTTCTCTTTCCATGACTTCTTGGTCACAATGGTTAAGTCCGGCGTTGCTATTTAGTGTTTGTAAAATGTTTGTTTGTAAAATATTTTACATGTTTCGGATGTTCCTTCAGAGTTGAAGATAGTTTACTTCCTAGTCCAAACCTCCCGCAGGGTGGGAGCGGGCAGGGTTTGATAAATCCAAACGACAGTACAGCGCGCAAACCGCACGACCATGCAACCATCCATAGCGACGGCTCAAATAAATATTTGTTCTCCCCCCCCCTCTTTTTTACGTAAGGTAGAAATTTAAAAAAAAGAGTGATCTTTCTTGGTTACAACGGACCGGCCCTGCTATTTTTTGAATACTTGTTATCCCCTCCTCTTGTTTTTTCGTGGGGTGACTTTTCGCAGAAGTAAGAGAGTGATCTTTCCTTTACTTCTTCTTACTTCTTCTTCTTGTCCAAACTCTTGAGCCAAGATAAGAATTATATATATAGATTATCACAGGGGGGGGGGGGGCATCTGTGTAAAGGTTTTTCCATGCTGCTTTCAGGCGCTCGGTAAACATAGCTCTGCTCACGTCGGGTGTTGAACCTCGAGCCCCCCCTTCATGGGTAGCCAAGCCAAATTCAAGCGTACTTAGCCTCTCGACCACGCTTCCCCCCACGCATATTATCATTAATTTGTTTCTTCTGATATCCAGGTTCCATGTTTATGAAACAAAATACCATGCCCACATACAGATGAGGGGTGTTGGTGTGTGTGTGTGTGTACTTAAGTGTGTATGATGCATACGTTCGGGAAAGGAATGCATGACTAATAGGCTAATAGAAGATGGGTACCACAGAGAACTGGTAGAAAGCTAATAGAAGATGGGTACCACAGAGAAAGGGTAGAAAGCTAATAGAAGACGGGTACCACAGAGAACGGGTAGAAAGCTAATAGAAGTTGGGTACCACAGAGAACGGGTAGAAAGCTAATAGAAGATGGGTACCACAGAGAAAGGGTAGAAAGCTAATAGAAGACGTGTACCACAGATAACGGGTAGAAAGCTAATAGAAGATGGGTACCACAGAGAACGGGTAGAAAGCTAATAGAAGATGGGTACCACAGAGAAAGGGGAGAAAGCTAATAGAGATTAATCACTGCACTGTGTTCCTCGTGCAGCATTGGCATCTATGTATTAACAATATATTTTCCTTAACCTTTAAACTTACATTCATTCACCTTACTATTAAATAGATTTCGCTTTTTTTTTCAAATTGAAATAGCCATGCTCCTAAAAACGTTTTTTTTCCCCTGTTATCTAAATATCTTATTAGACCAAAGTCCATTTTTTTTTTATCTGAAACGCACAGCTAGAACTCTTGGGATCTGTGTAAGTAAAAACTGGATTTTATATGTAAGCAGTTTTAAATATACTAAGATAATTACTTTTATTTTAGTTCAGTTTTATTTTGATACTCTGATCATGTTAAGTTCAGTTTTTAATAGGCTGCTAAATGCTAATACTAAATTACAAGAGAATATAAAGAAGCAGCAGGACTTATAACATGAACTAATTCTATACTTTTTAAGCTCTTTTTTTTGCTTAGTATGAAATCAAGATTGGTGAAATATATTTGTAACATTGTACAAGAAATCAAACTAATACAGACGTTTTTTTAGCATTAACACTGTGAGGAAGGTCAGATATATATGTTTTACATGTTTCGGATTTTGCTTTAAATTTGAACATAATTACATCCTAATAAGGTGGGCAAAGGCAGTTGGGCATGGTTCGAACCCGAAACCAACGAGACCACCAAACGTTAGTCCAGAGCGCAAAGCACACATGAGCAGCCAGCCATTTAGGTTCAATCGTTTTCTTTTGTAGTTATGCTTATAATGAGCCGCTCGAAAGTTAACAAACTCTGAAAATTGCATACGTCAGATCAGACCATGTTTTATCCTTTTTAATTGTAGATTGGGTTTTGTGTCGTAATATTATCAGAGTGGTTAACTCTTAAGAGAGATGAAATTAAATCTTATCGGGGTAGTTGATTCTAGAGAGAAGTCAAGTCAAGATAGTATGCAGTATTTACTCAGGAGCAACAACCTACTTAGCCCTTGCTAACCCACTGACTATCACCAGGACTACACACATTTCGATCATTCTGGGCCTGATATTCCATAAACCCATTATGCCATGAGCTATTAATTATGTTTTATTTGCAATAATCTACTCTTTGCAATAATGACAACTTCCAAAAGCAAGAGAAAATGTAACCCTTGTATGACCCATAATCTATTGGGCAGTTAACCTTGGTGTCGTATGACCATCACAATGATCAAACAACTTTATTTTCCCAAAGAATGTCAGTTACCCATTAGAGTTTGGACTCAGGAGGGTCCTAAAAATTCCGAAGTTTAAAATCCCAGACTTAACAGCGTTGGAGCTGAATGTCCTTGATTTGTAAGACAACCAGGCGCTTTGCCACTAAGCCGCCCATTCTACAAATAATACACTGATATATGGC
Source organism: Biomphalaria glabrata (assembly GCF_947242115.1). Taxonomy (NCBI): domain Eukaryota; kingdom Metazoa; phylum Mollusca; class Gastropoda; family Planorbidae; genus Biomphalaria; species Biomphalaria glabrata. Next base: position 44,139,899 of record NC_074719.1, read on the forward strand.
TCCTTTTGTCTCGAAAGGCAATGGATGCGCCCAAATGAGTCACTGGTTTTGGCTTAATCTTGAGACGGGGCAGAATCTGGTGTGGCTAATCAAGCCAATTCTAGAACGGCAGACTTTGCCACAATTCGTACATGTGTATGCCTCTGATTTAGGGCTAGCAGACAGGGCAGCTTTCTTTTTATCCCTCTTGATTAAAGCCGCTTCAATTCTTTTGTTCTCAGCAAGGGTTGTTCCAGCACGCACAGTCTGTCTCCATGCACTCCGGTCTTTGGCTATGTTTTCCCACATACTTTCGCTGATGCCTGAGGCTCTCATGTCTCGCTTGCAGACATCTCTATATGTTAGTCTTGGGCGGCCCTTGGGTCTGACTCCTTCCAAAAGCTCAGCATATAAGATATCTTTCGGGATTCTGCCATCTGGCATGCGGGTGACATGTCCGAGCCAGCGTAATCTTCTTTGTGTCAGGAGAGCATACATGCTGTTCATATTGGCCAATCTTAAAACTTCCTGATTGGAGACATGGTCCCTCCAAGAGATACCCATTATGCGTCTCAGGCAGCGCAAGTGGAAACTATTCAATCTGTGCTCTTGGTACATGTATGTTGACCAGCTCTCACTGCCATAAAGGAGAGTGCTCACAACACAGGCGTTGTAGACTAGGATTTTGGTCGCTGTGGTCAATTTACCATTTTCCCAGACGCGCTTGGAGAGTTTTGCCAATGCTGTGGTAGCTTTTCCTATCCTTTTTGTCAGCTCGATGTCTAAGTCTAGGTTACTGACAATTGTTGAACCCAAGTAGGTAAATTCCTGCACCACTGAAAGGGTGTGGTTCCCAATTTGTATTATAGGTATTTCTGCGACGTCTTGTGCCAGGATTTCGGTCTTGGAGAGACTTATAGTAAGGCTAAACTCTTGACAAGCAGCTGCTAAGGCGTTCACTAGCTTCTGTAGACCTCCTTGTGAGTGAGATACGAGTGCCGCGTCATCGGCAAACAGCAGCTCCCTTATCAAGATACGACGCCTTTTCGTTTTGGCTTTAAGACGTGCCAGGTTAAAGAGCCTTCCATCGGATCTGCTATGGATGTATATTCCGTCTTCCAGGGATTTAAAAGCACTGGATAGTACGACTGAGAAGAAGATGCCAAATAGTGTAGGGGCCAGTACACATCCTTGTTTGACACCGCTCTTAATGGAGAATGATATACAGATTGTGCAAACTAGCAACTCGTATTTTGTATAAAATGGAAATGAATGTTTTCAAATGTTTAAATATTTTCAGCTGGCATTGATAATAATGTCAAACTCAGCAGGAGACTCTCGGGTGAAAGAGATTAGAATATCAGAACAAAAAGACTTTGATGACCTAGTGTTCCCTCTTGTCCTGTCACCAAATCCAGAAGCTGGAGATAAAATCAAGACTGCTGAAGATGCCTGCAAGTGGTTGAAGAGTCAAAGTGGAAGTATTCAAGAAAAGTTACTAAAACATGGAGCTGTTTTCTTTCGTGGCTTCCCATTAAACGATGCCCAAGATTTTGACAAATTTGTTACGTCATACGGAATAAATCCGTTGCCTTATGTAGGCGGGGCGGCAGTCAGAAACCAGATCACTTCCAAAGTTTTTACCGCAAACGAGGTAAGAAAAACACTAGAATAATTTATAAAGACTACACAAAAATTAAGAAAGCATAAAAGAGAAATATATATTAATAAATAAACGATTATCGTTGAATCCATCACTTATATCAACAGGCCCCGCCAGATAAACCGATTCCTTTTCATCATGAAATGGCGCAGGTACCTACATATCCCAGCATACTTTTCTTTTTCTGTGATGTAGCGCCACCTAGTGGCGGGCAGACGCCTATCGTGTTGTCCAACTTAGTTTACAAGGCCATGTTGGAGAAATACCCACAATTCATAGCGCAAGTATACTTTTATAATTAATTACAATTACCAAAGATGTGTTTGGTAGCCACATAATTACGTAAGGTGTGTTTGATACCCACATATTTAGATAAGAGAAGCTTGGTAACATATGTCATTGGCTGTCTTTTGTCGTAAGACAGCTAAGGCTCGTATCGTGAAATATTTTGTTTTGTCATACCTAAAACTCATCTCATCTCTGCCTGTGGTCCCGTCTGGGGCATAAGCTACCAACCAGCTTCAGGTTATGGGAGAGTCTCTCCAACTGTCCCCATCTGCTTGGTATCTGTTTCCAAATATCGGCGCCATGTATTCCTGAGTCGTCCCCTCTTCCTCTTTCTTTGGGGGTTTCAAGGTAAGGAAGAGATGATGGTCTTCGGCCCGTCGGCTTCCATGTGACTTTGGCTTTCACCGGCATGCGTCATAAACCTTCCAGCTGGAGGTCCATCTTCTCCCAGGTGCGTGACTTCTGTTGATTTGCTGTTTTGTGTTTCTGTAGCTAGTGGTTTTTCTACAGGATAGGGTATCTAGCCGCTTCCCAAACTTTCTCCTATCTCAGCCGGAGTTTATAGCTATAATTATAAACTATAAATCCCTTTTTCGGAGATGAATTCTTGCAAGCAACATTTTCCATGTGAAATTAAAGCCTGGCTATGCTTTGAAGGAGCCAGTCGTTTTCTGTTCGTTGTTGATTGCTTCTCTCTCCAAGTAGTGAGGTCTGGAGCTATGTCTTCCCAAGCACGTATATCTCTCTACCGCTTAAATATCTATTTTGATTACATTCACATATTGGAGTTGGGGGCGACCACAAACGTAGGCGAGTACTAATCATTGTTCTGCAAAAATAAGAAAGACTATGGGGGCCTTGAAATTAATAAATGTTGATCCTAGTGAAATGTTTATTGTGTATTCTCTATTTGTAAGTATATTAGAGATAGTGTCATTAATTCACTTCTCAACTAATGCACAACAGAGATCTTGAACAAAAGAAAATACAGTACACCAGAATTCTACCGGAAGCAGACGATCCAAGCTCGGCCATCGGTCGAGGCTGGAAATCGACATTTTTAACCAATGACAAGGCAGAAGCCGAGAAGAAGTGCTTGGAGCAGGGGACTAGTTTTGAATGGTTGCCAAACGGCTGTTTAAAAACTGTCACGGCCGTGTTACCGGCAATAAAAGAAGACATTCGAACAGGCAAGAAGGTAAAGAGGTTCAACTTTAGATCGTAGCAGAACATTCAATCTAGATCTATAAGGATTTTTTTCCTAAATGTTTTCTTTTATAATGACAACTACAACTCTCTAGGAATATACTGTATGTTCCCTCAAATAGTTCTACTTGAGTTATTGTTAGATCTGGTATTTTGAATTTTAAGATTTTTAAGTAACCCCTGAATCCACCCAACCCAAATCCACCCGACTGAAATTAATTGGGGGAAAAGTTAAGGCGGTTGGTCGTTTCCTCTGCTGACAAGGGATATCGTGTAGCGCATGAATATGCTAGTAGTTCTGTGAACAATTCACTTAGATAGAATGTAAGAAAGGTTGATTAAAAGTAGTTCCTAACAGGGCTTACTTCTGATTGGTGATCCTTCCGGGAATTTAGGGGGGGGGGCATATCTTAGGATCACAAGAAGTTGTTTTCTTATGTCACTTTATAGTCCAATCAATAAAAAAATAAAAGAGTCCTTTAAATTAAAAATTAACGTTTGGCCGGGGAAGGAAATGGGAATCTTTTTTTAATTTCTCAAGTAACTATTGATGTTCCTAATATCTTAATGTTAGCCTGCTGTCCTATAGACCACGAAAAGTGTCCCGAACAAAAGTACCTAATCAAAAGTTCAAACATAGTGCGATGAATTGTTAACGCATTATACGCTGCACTCATTGAGAATATCATCTCTTATATAAATATCTAAATATTAATTAAATTGTCCCCCTTCAGTCGTAACGACTATAGTTCCCCTCGTAAAACACTTTTTCATGTGACTGTGGAGCCTTATTTTGGAGAGACACTCCCGTCCACATGTATCGCAGGTTAAGGTGGCTTTTGCTTTGGTGGTAGGAGAAGTAAGGCTCATGTTGGTTTCGCTGCCCATGGCTTACTTGGTCACGATCTCTCTCCGCGTTGTGCGGTCTAGGTCTATGTCTTCTTAATGGTCAGTGTCCATGTCCTAAATGTAGGCATATACATTTGTAGGTCCTATTTAAAAAAAAAAATAAATACTTGAAACATCTTTACAACAGGTCTGGTTCAACTCCATAATTGCAGCCTATCTAGGCTGGAGGGACAGCAGGAACCCACCTGGCAAAGCCGTGACCTTCTCGGACGGCACGCCTATGCCAGATGCCATCATGGAGGACCTGGAGAAGATATTGGACCAGCTGGCTGTGGACGTCACGTGGGAGAAAGGAGACGTCATGTTGGTAGACAACAATCAAGCCCTCCACGCCAGACGTACGTTCACCCTGCCACGTCGTATTCTGGCCTCATTAGGAAAATAAATGCCACATTAGACCTACACCTATGATTCTCACTTATGTGTTTCTTTTACTTCTTGCTTGAGTTTGAACATCATTAACATTAGTCTGTTTATTAGAAAAGGAACAGGGGAGTAATAGCCTTGAAGTAAACTGTGATGACGTAATCAAATAGTTGTGTAATAATCTCTAAGTATCAAAAAGTTGTGTAATAATCTCTAAGTCTATAAAATAAGTCTCTAAGTTATGAGGTCACATTGGCCAATTTTATGACACACACACAATAGATTTAAATCTTCAGCGTGCCTCTATCTAGATTAATAAAGCAAATACCATTGTTTAAAGTGAATCACTTGATTGACATCGCACATTGTGACTCGTAAGCTAATCTCATACCGTGGTCCCACACCAAACCTTTCTCTTTATGTCAATACATATCAGTCGTTCAAAATTAATAGACTTCTAATTGACTTAATACTTCATCTCTTTTGACTTATGGACCTATCCAGCAGTGCATCTTTCGATTAGATCATAACTATTGACATACTGCATTGCCCCCAACACCCTTCCTTCCATTAAATGTCTAGGATTGTTAGGCCTACTGACTTGTTTTTTTTCTCGATTACTTAAAGAATGTGTTTAACCACAAAAAATCATTGTGATCAAATCATCAATTATATATAAAGGTCAAGCCCTTAACATATACATCATGAGGGGAATGCCAGACAATTGTAAAATGTCTAGGTCAATTTAATGAAAATTTACTTTTGTTTATAAGCTTTATCTATGTAACACAAGATATTGTACATGCATGACAAATTGACTGGTAAATATTAAAATGGAAACACTACATAGCTGGACCCCATCCCCTTTTCCAAAAACAAAATGTATTTGTTAATGATTTCCTGGGTTTTATATATCCAAACATGTTAATGAATTTGCACATGTTTACTGTATTTTCATACATGGAGGCCTATCCATTAATAGCTTTTTTTTTCAGTGTAACAGGTGCAATAAGGGAAATATTAATACTTATGTATTTCTATGTATAGTAGTCTATAACACAAAGTAAATTTTATTATTTATCCGGCAACAGAAATCTTTAAAATTGGTGTTTTTGACATTGCTTATTTTGTTTTTTGTTTTTTTTTAAAATCTTTTTTATCTTCATTTCTCACATTCTCTTGTAGGTTCCATTTTAAGGCCATTACATTTCTTCATATTGCTTTATCTTCATTGTTTTTTTTACTCCCTATAGAATGTAAACCATTTCTTAAAACTAAGGGAGTTAACAATGTAACCCTCACTAAAACTAGCCATAGTATGTTATTTTGTTTGTTTTAAAGACCAGTAACTTAATGGCAATGTTGCTGAATGTTCATATAATAAAAAAACAGACAGACAAGACACAAGAAATAAAAAGAAGCAGACATTAACTTCATTCAGTGTATTCATTCAATAGAAACTACATGTCAATAAATGTTGCCAATTAAAAAAAAAATAATACAAATAAAAAGAACAGCTTTACAATAGAATACATGGAGATAAAAATTTGTTTGTACACCAGGCATCATTATATACAGGCTAGGCTTTAAACAGGCCAGACTCTCACTGACATGGAGAGCCAAATTATAGGGATAACATTTTGTTTCAGTGGCACCCAGGGAAATTTTAGTTGTTAGAGCTACTTTTATCTGGCCAGATGAAAAAAAAAACTACCATTTTTGTACAACGAAATATAACAACAGACAAAAATGAATTCATTTACACAAGTGTAATGCATCATTTTATATATATATATATATATATAGTCTTTATATAAATATTTATATCAATAGTTCAATACAGTTCAAATGATTGCAACCAGCAAAGAAATGTCTTGCAGTGCTTACTATACAGTAGCAGGACGTAGTGTAGACAAAATAAAATGGTTTGACTTTTTCTTAAGTAGAATTGATTATGTAAATTCCATAACTACCAGACCAATGTTGTTGTTTTTTCAATATCAAGTCCACTGAGACACTGTCAGACGAAGTCATTTTGAAAGGAGGATACTAACACAGAGAACCTGAGGACCTTCAATATACATTTAGCAAATACCCCTCAATACTATAAAAAGACAACCAAATATGCATAACACTGTTCACCATCTTTAAGTTTCATCTGGCTAGATGTACATCTAATACACAAAGAGACACATAAGCTTAAATATTATCACCCAGTGCTACAGTTACCCCAGAACCAGCAGGGGACAGAAGTCAAACTTGTAAGAGAAGACAAGAATTTATTCAGTACATTAAAGCAGGCAGGGGAGATCTTTTTTATTGAAGCTACAACAAAATAGTCAAGTGAAGAAGCATAAACCTTTCAAGCAGCAAATTAGCAAGGAGTCACTCAGATAAATTATCTAGGACAATGTAGAAGCAAGATAAGAAAAAACTTTGGCATGAAATGTGCAAACAGATTACACACACACACAACACACATTTTAGTCAGTTGTGTAACCCACAAATCTACTAATCAATCTGTTGTCCTAAAATCTAATCTAATATTACAGTAACAAAGCTCATTCTAACAATCAGTGGTACACACAGGAGTCCATACCAATAGAACAATGCCAAGGTTTAGGGCCCTAAATGCTGAGTCAACTCTTACACACTCCAGCACAAGTTAGACCAGGCATTAAATTAAATGGCAGAAAAATTGTTCAGCAGTCATCCAGCCCAATTATCACCCCTAGCCCACTCACCATCCCTGAACTACACACACATCAACTTATGGCCAAGTTTTTTGGGGACAATGAAAAGACCAGACTATGTGGAATTATCTTTTGAGTCTGAATATTAAGATGATTGCACCATTTCAAGTGACTATGCGGACCTAGCTACGACCAGGCAGCAACATTCAACAACACAGACAAGAAAGAAGTTAATATCTTTTCCTCAAGCAGCAACAAATACTGAAACGAGGCAACCAGACTTGAGAAATACTTATCATTCCACACAAAATTGACCAGAGTTACATTTGATACACAAATATCTAAGGTTGCAGGTCAGTTTGTGTGCATGTGTAAAAGTGAGAAAATAAAAAGCAGCTAATTCTTCCAAATGCTCAGAATGTTCCACAGCTTTAAGTCACAAGCTGGGTATTTTATATTTTATTCAAGAAACTAATGTAGGATGTATTAGAGAGTTGCAGATACACCAGTTCATTCAGCAGACTTTATGTACAAGACAAGACAAAAGCAAGACATTCAACAACTTCATTTGGTTCTAACTGAATCAAATTAAAAATAGTTCTGTCACCATCCAATCAAACTGACTCAAACTAGTATAATCTGAGCTACACAGCAATGCCCTGGTTTAGTACAAAGATATAACAAGGTTTATACAAGTGAACATTTTTTTTTTTAATTTAAGTAGCCCCTTTCCCTATCCTCTAAGTTGGTGCTAGTTTTTAACCTACCCCTGAGCCTCCATTTGGATCTAAAGAATATTTATGCCAAGTTTTATCATCAAGGTCTAACGGAGCTGATACTTTCTGAAATCACCTTTAAATTTGCTTTATACTTTATATTGACAAAATACCATGAACTTGTTACATACAATTGAGCAATTAAAGACAAAAAAATGTTTATACCAATACATCACAAATGAGAAATTACTCCACCATTGACTGGGTTTAACTATAAAGAAAAAACAGATACAATTCTAAGCTTCTATGTCACTGGTTAGTTTCCAGAAGTGATAAATCTTTAGAGATCATAGCTTTTAAACACATCCAGACCAACTTTTTCAATGTCCATGAGAAATGGATAGCAGGGTGTAGAGAAAACAAATGTGGTGAGGGTCAAGTATGTACACAGCTACAGCACAGGAAGTCATTCACACATGATGAAGTGTGCCAAGCACACAGCACAGAACACAACAGCCATGACATTGTATGTGCCTGGGAGTGAACAAGTTCAAAAGCATAAAAATTAAAAAATTGTTAAATGCATTGGAACACATGATAAGTAGATGAGCACATTGGAATATGGCAGACGTGAAGTATAAAGGTTATATATATATACACACATACACACATAAAAGACTTAGTCACCTAGACCAGTCCACGCTCATAAAGACTTGAGTCTTCTAATGCTGACTTGACATTTTACAATAAAGAAGAAAAAATAAACTGTTTCACAAGCACATATATATTTCATCATGAACTGCTGGGTATAATGTACTATATTAATCTGGGTTTTGTTGAAGATGGGGTTTAATATCAGTAGAGTCCGATCAAACAACATCACAATGGCTACTAACAAAGGCAAAGTATTTGAGCAAATCAGCTGTCATGAGAATCTTAAGCCTTGATGACTGCTTCATGAATAAGGAAGCCCAAGTGTTTGGATGCTGGACACTAGCAACCTTTGACCTCTAGCCTACTCAAAAGTAAAATCAGCACCTTTGAAAACGTTTGTACTCAGAAACATTCAACACTCTTATCACTTTCACTCCCTGACCTTAAAAAAAAGCTAACTTCTCCATCCATTTAAAAATAACAATTTGATAAAACAAAATATTTGTTCATATATTAAAATAATTTCTAAAAGTCTACTATAGGTCAAATAATAACCATAAGTACCTAGGGAGATTATCAAAACTGCTGGGTTTTAAAAAAAAAATCTCTAAATAGCTAGGAATGATAAGCCTACACAATCACATCTTCTAATTTTAAAAAATATATATAGCATTCGCAGTGACCAGCTGATTAAGGAAGTCCTCTTGTGTTTGAATCGTTTCATGTTTTTTTTTAGTGCTTTGTAAACATATTTTACAGCCCAACTTTTCTGAACTCATCAGCAGCAACAATCAATTTAGTTGGCAACTATGCAATCCATTCCCCCACTAAAGCAACCATAAGTAAACAAATATAACTCAAAACATCTGGTCTGTATGGTCCTAACAACGTAATCTACAATTAAAAATAAAAAGTAGGGAATGAACAGTAAGTGATATTAATGAACATTATGTCCTTCAAGATTTGTTCAGTTTCATTGCAAACATGTTTCAAACAGAAAATTAAAAAACATAGTGCATGAATGTACAAAGTTTTTGTTTTAAAACTCCCATTACTAAACATTTCCAGGGAAGTGGTCTTGTGAGTTGAAAATATTCCTTTCTTGTGATACGATTTTTTTTTTTCAGCACCATTCAGCAACATAGTCGAAATCTCTAAAGAGACGCTGATCATCCGAGTTCAAGGGCCTCCTGTCTTTTGGCGGTGTCAGGACGGCTCTCTCAGACGTGAACTCTTCATCAAAATTACTCACGTCCTCCATGTTTTTCTATCAGACAGAAACAAAAATGGTGTCGGAATAATTTGATCTACAGTCTAACATACCAACATTTCTTTTTTTGGTTTTATATTCCCAGTCTTATACTCGGGCAACAGTAGACAAATCAAATCTTTTTAACTGGGGATTTAAAACGTTTCTGCCCACATGTTAAACCCAATCTCTATCTCTAGCAGTCCAACCCTTTACAATAGTTTAGACATGAAAAGAAAAATATCTGTAATTAATATATTAATTTAAAATATTAATTAATAAAAAATATTTATTTAAAATAATATTAATTAGTATAAACATGTATAAACATATATATATATATGGGTCATGGCAGCTGAGAGGTCAAGTGCTTAGCTTCTAACATCAAGGGGGTTCCTTAGGTTGAATTCCAGTGAGAACTGGGACTAAGCACTAGGATTTTAAGGAAGCACATACAACAACATATATAAGGGAAGTAAGGGGTGGTTGGTTGTTATTCTGGCCACATGACACCCTTGTTAACCCTCAGCCATAGAAATAGATGAGCTTTAATTGCATCATCTGCCCCCATAGATTGCAAGGTCTGAGAGACAAGATCTAGAGACTGGGTCAGGGTGATGTATGCAAGTGCGACAGGAAACCTTTCAGAATTGGGATAAAGAAGCAAAAGATATATCCAAATGAAGGCCAAGTCTAAAGGATGGGTCCTGGATTACATATGGTGTACATACTAAAAGTAGGAAAAAAGGATGAAATCAGAGACTTTTTGGGTGATCAATAACCCGTGATCAAGGATATGTATCAAGGATTGGCTTCTTTAATCAAATTAGAAGTAAAAGTAAAAGATTATCTATGAAGACATCAAATGACATAACTATAAAGTCTGGTAATAATAAGCTTATCATTTAGCTGTATGACTGTTAAGAGCTAGAGGACAGTGTTCACTTCAAAACAATTTATTTTATAGCAAGGCCAAAACAATTTTAATATATGTCTCTTTAAAAGTTCAGCGCCTGTTTATTTTAATAGCAACGTTCTGAGTTTTCTGTGTGTGTACTTACAATGGTAGGTGTAAATGGAGGTTTCACTTTCTTCATTAATAAATCATTCCAGTTCACATTCTGTATCAAATCAACAAGAAAATAAGACTGGATTATGCATGAGTTTACTGTTACTATACAAATAATAGATAGAAAAAGTATATGTGATCCATATATATATTTGTACTAGTGTAATTAAAACTTGATCACCTCCGCACTTTGATATTCCGAATAGATTTTACACAAGTTTAGGCTAACCCCATTTAGTGTGGTCATACAGGTCAGAGCCTCATTGAGTGTGGTTATACAGGGTCAGAGCCCCATTGAGTGTGGTTATACAGGGTCAGAGCTTCATTGATTGTGGTTATACAGGGTCAGGGCCTCATTGAGTGTGGTTATACAGGGTCAGAGCCCCATTGAGTGTGGTTATACAGGTGAGAGCTTCATTCATTCATAACAAAATCTTTTCTTTACTCGCCTATTTAAGCCATATGTCACTCTCTTCTGGTCACACAGTGGGAGAAATAATAGTTCTTACTTTAACAGATTACACAGAGAGGTGCCAGCAGGTAATGGTGGCCACGGTGAGTAGGGTGAAGGTGATGGTGTGGCTAATACAGCGACCAAATATTCCCAATTAACTATACAAACATCATGGTGAGATATTACTACCCCATTAGTGATCTGAGAAAAACTTTTTGAAGATACTCTAAAGGCTAAACATTTGTCTTTTTAATTAAGCAGATGTGTAACGACAAAGAATGTGTATAAAAAGAAACATTAACAACTTTTTTGTTATGGTATTTTTTGGGGGGGTCTTACTTTCACTTGCCTGCACTCCATAAGAAAACAAATCATGCAATTATTACATTATGTTTTCTTTTATATGGCAATATATCATGAATACAAACAACAAATAACTGCAACTTAGCGTTTCATGGGAAGACTGCAATTATAAATACATTGCCATTGTTCACTTCCAAAGCTACTTTTTTGTTTAGATGTACAGGAAGGAAGGTGTTCACAAGGTTGTAAATACAAAAAAACTTTGTCCGTACTCAAGTGTTGACTAAAAGAATGGGAAATCCAAATCTTTCATTGGGAAACAAGAGCTTCAGATTAATCCTCTTTTCTTCAAAGAGAATAGTTGACAGAAAAACAAGAAGACATAAGACTACTGTAAACAAAACTTAACCAGGCCTGGCTTGTTTATAATGTTGGCAGCTTTTCAAGGCCAATATTGGACTCAAGTAAAATGTTTTTCTACAAAGAAAATAAGATAGTGTTCATTTTTAGTTCTTTGAGTTATACATAAATTTTACCACTTGACTAGTTTTGATGGTCCTTCAGAAATGAAGATTTTTACCTACTGAAGAACAGCAGGGGATAGTGGCAGCCAGGGTTTGAGCCCAGGACCATCAAGAGAACTGTACAGAGTGCATACCACACACAATCAGGCAGCCTGCCGCTTTGTAAATATTGCTTAGGGCAGAATGGCGCAGAATAGGAAAAATTCTTTAATGAAACAAATAGTTGAAGTTGAAAGCTAGAGGACCAATGCTGAAAGCTTACAGGGAGAACTAGATTTTCTGAGAGAAATTAAAGTTTGTAGTCTGTCAACTCAATCTGCATGCTCTATGTTTATGATTGTCAATTTCAGAAGACATGAAATCCCAAACTTAAAATTTCTATAAATCATCAAAGAAAGCCTGTAAGCAAAAACTACAAATACTGTTTCTGATATGAAACTAAAATAAATTCTACAATGATCTGCTACTATTAGAGCCAAACCTATTTTCAAAATTTGAGGAAATAAAACATTTTACAGCACTAAGTAAAAAAAAACAATTACAAAAACAATTTAAGACACACAATTTAAAACGCATACAATTTAAGACATAATTTAAGACACAGATAATTTAAGACACACAATTTAGGACACAGACAATTTAAGACACACACTATTGGTAAAAAGCGTTACACTATTCTATTGATCTTGCACTGAAGTCCTTGAAAACTAAAACTAGGCATGCAGATCCATTGATAAAAGAACAACTGGAGTGTTAAAATGCAGACTTAAAAAATCTGTTCTATATGGGTGATAAAAGTGAACTAATGCTTAAGGCCAAACTAAATTAAAAAAAAAACTGCATGGCCCAAACAAAATCAAATAAAACAACAAAAAATGTGAAGTATTTTCCTAAATTAAAGTCAAGTCAACACAAAACAAGCAAGTGTGTTTAAGTCTAGTAATAAATAAAATGAATCATGCACATTTGATGGTGGAATCACATTTCTCAAATGTGTCAGTAGCTCTGAAGTTAGTAAACAAAGTTGGCAACAGCATATTCCTATTCAACTACAGAATAAGTATCACACTCTAATAGATAATATGAGATGCTCAGTCCTTAAATGCACAAGAAAATCAAACAAGGTGGCAACAGGCCATGGGTGCAGTTTAAAATCAACTACACTGTCACCCAGCAAGGCAGTGTTACCCGGAAGAAAGTCTGACGTTTCACGTCCTCAGCATCCCGCTCACTGGCGCCGAGACGTTTATCTGGGTTCCTCCTCATGAGCTAAGAGCAGGACATAGTCAAAGAAAAAAAAACAAATAACAAAACAAAAAACACATGTATCATGTCCAGCACATCATCTTATCAGATTCCTTGGTCAGATTCCTTGGTCAATTTTTTAATGCAAATTTTTCTTTAGAATGTCAGTTTAGAAAATACTATTTTAAAAATATGAAGAGTAAATTGCAAGAATGTTGTACATGACAGTTGACCAGGTCTCTGATCAGATGATGCACTGGAATGTGCATAGAGTGTGCACATCAAAAGTTACCCTAAAAAATGCTTGTTTTTTCACATCTTCAGCATCCCTCTCACTGGAACCAAGCCTCCTGTCAGGGTTCCTCCGCAGCAGCTTAGAACAGAATGAGAGACTTTTGTGTTTAGTTCAATGAACACCAGGTTCATGTTTAATGTAGGGCTTCATTGTTGGACATAGTTCATACATTTGCAACCCAATGGAAATAAATATCTTCAAATGTTTTATGGAGAAATTTTGAGATAACTGTCCTTTTTTTTTAAGTTGAAAGAGTTGTAGTTTTATTAACATCTAGTTTACTAAGATTTGATGCTTTGCATTAGAGAAAATCCCTAATTGTCAGAATAAAATAATATTCTATTACATAGAAACACTATATAAATATTTAAAAATACAGCTGTTCAAGACTTTCTGAATTACATAGGAAACAAGGCTAGTCTTCGAGTACGAAGATTAGTGAGGAATGCAGTATTTCCCGTGGCTGCGCAGTCCCAGCTGTGACCTACATATTTTGCCACATCCAAGGCAAGCATAACCATTGTCCGCAGGTGATCGATTTAGATTTTCTTTTTGCCTTCTGCGTTTGTCCTCGACAGATTTTCTTTTGGTCTCAAATGTGTATCCCACCGCCTTCGTGAGTGACCTCCAGCTGTCTCATTCTGAGGCCACATGCAACCAGGTGCTCTCTTCTATGTCAGCCAAGGATAGTTGACACCTAAGCTGGTCTTTGAAGCGTTTCCATGGGGTGCATCTGTTACGTCGACCACCTTTTAACTCACCAAAAAAAGACTGCCTTTGGTATACGTTCGTCACCCATACGGGATACGTGCCCTACCCAGCGCAACTGTCAGACCTATACTGAATTATAATATTCAACTCCTAAAATGGGATAAGAGCAAACTATCTCCACTTAGACTTAAACAGAAGCTACTTTTAAAAGAGAAGGGATCATAGGAAGTTTTTTTTACCAAAGACTTTAATAATTACTGATTAGTTTTTTCACTATATGTGTTTAAGCCTACACAAAAACCTAATTACTACTTAATCTGACTTCTTTTAAGGCTTAATTCACGCACTAAGAGACATTTTTTGAAGAACTGTAAGAGCTATCTTAAACTAGTTAAACTAAAAATCTGCATTTTTTAAAACACATTTCACTTGCATGAAAACAAATTTTCCTTCTGGTGGAGAAACACATTTAGAATAAGTGCTAAAAAATATCTCTCCACTTCAATGGGAACATTTAAATGTACTATCATTAACTTCAAACCCTAGCATTAACCAAGCCCTTTGGCGTGGACGGAATTACGTTAAATTCTACTGCCATTTACATACAAACACTTACCCTCCTCATAATGGCAATGGCCTCAGTTGAAAGAAATCTAGGGTAGCGCACTTCCTCATTCACTATGCTGTCAAACACTTCTTCCTCATCATCACCAGGGAATGGGGACTGGTCGAAACAAGAGAGACACAAGTCAAAGTCTGGACATATCAACCATCAGAAAATGTAATTGAACATTAATAAATCAGTGAAGATAAAACATTCTCAAAGTGACTTACCTCCCCTACTAACATCTCGTATATAAGCACCCCCAAGCCCCACCAGTCTACAGCCCTGGAGTAAGATGTTTCCGTCAACACCTCCGGGGCTAAGAATTCAGGTGTGCCACAGAACGTACTTGTACGATCCTGATAGCCCATGCCTTCCTTGCATAGGCCAAAGTCAGCCATTTTGAGGTAGCCTTCAGAATCCAGCAATAAGTTATCTAATTTTAAGTCTCTGAAAGGTTATAAAAAAAACAACATATTAGTTAATTTGTTTTTCTAAAAATTAAAATCAAGAAAAGAAGACAGATTGCTAAGTGGATGTGGGTGTGTCTAGTAAGAATTAGCAGTTATAGATTTGATATTGTTAGAGATCTTAAAATGCTCAAATGAATAATTTGACTGTTTCATAAATAATTTACTTGGATGAAATGCATGTTACATTTTTTCTACAATCAGAACAAACACACTGATGTTAACACTATTACTAAAGAACTATAACTTTCATTGAAAACAAATCAATACCAGTATCTAAGATATTGAGACCAATCCACATACTAGGCCTGAACACTGACCTATGAGGTTGCAACCTGTGGTCAGAAGAGACCAATAGCTCAAGGCCACGCCATAGGTCTGTACCAACAAGCATACAAACCTTTCATCACCTCGCTATATTTAGTTAACTTCATATTTTATACCGTAATTCCACAATCAAACGTTTTCAATCCCCTTCTAGAACATGACATCACACTTCTCACCAATCAGTCCGATGTTTGTAAACTCATGTTCTAATTGCTCTCTTTTTGACAACCTAGCATGTAATGTCTACTTAGTACATGCGTTAGTGTCATCTCTCACCTGTAGACTATCTTGTTCTCATGTAAGTACTGCAGGCCCAGAACGACACACCCAGCGTAGAACACAGTTCGTGGCTCAGAGAAGACATCATTGTGTATGTGCATCATCAGGTCACCACCGCAGGCATACTCCATCACAAAACAAACATGTTCCTAGACAAAGGTCAAACGCATATTTCAAGCAGACCTAACAAAGAAATGTCGTAACAATGTCTATGGTTCTTACCTTACACATCTATTAACCATGTCTAGGATAATATTTTTAATGAAATATATACATAATCTAAATCTAAAATATAAAGAATAAGAATTCAGATAAACTTTCAATACTGATTGCTAGAGTTGCAAGAATTTGTGGAGAATGTAATTCTAAAACATCTGTTTGAATATGGTGTACCTGACATAAATGTTTATTTAAACAAGTGGTTATTAAGTAGACATGAATAAAGTTTGATAATCATTCCTAGAATTCAAAGTTACATTAACCTATGGGCACTGCTGTTGACCAAGTTTTAACTGTAATTCTTAGTTTATATTCAGGCCGTATTATCATGAGCTTGCTAATAGGAATTCATGAAATGAATTAAAGCAATAAAATTAATGAAAGAAATTATAAGGATAATTTCGCACTAAAGAATGCTACACAGCAATATAATAGCAAAGCACCACACAGAAATATGCTCTTATTTTCATATGAAAGTCCAAAATGTTCACTCGTCTGTAAATTAACAAGTTTTAGTTGGCGACTTACAGCAGTTTGAAAACATGCGAAAAGGTTGACTAAGAACGGGTGCCTCATGGTGTTGATGACTTCAAAGATGCGTTTCTCTGACATTAAACTTTCCACTTCATCTCTGGCTATAATGTCTCCCTTCTTTAAAGCCTTGATGGCAAAGTACTCCCCAGTCTTCTTGTACTGGCTCAGCAATACCTGCAACCAAGTAAGACATAGGTCTCTAGTTCAACATAAGTAACAATCATGTCATGTGGTACAAGTATTATGAGATTTGCAGTAACATCTAATCATGCTATACAAAGATTATGAGATTCGCAGTATTATCTAATCAGGTAATGTTATGACATTTGCAGTACCGGTAACATCTAATCATGTAATGTCAAATGTCAATCAAGGATTATGAGATTTGAAGTAACATCTAATTGTATAATGTTATAAAAGGATTGTGAGATTAATACATTTTCGCAAACATATTGAAAAATAGTTGTGTTGATAAAATATTTTCCAAATCATTTTTTTTTCTCAGTTATTTAAAAATAATAATTATTTTAACATATAGACATAATTAGATTGGCTTTACAATGGGAAGCTTATGGTCACCTGTCAACAACAAACTCTCTTTACAATTGCAAAATAATGATGTGCAGACTTATTACCTTGCCAAAATGGCCTCTACCCAAGACACTGATTGGCCTGAATTCATCCATTCTCATTTTCTGACCAACAAAACTGAAAGTGAAATAGAAATAAAAAAATTGTCAACCTTCAATCTAGTTACAATAATACACTTTCAAAAAATGTGATTACGTTCGTGTCAAGTTCACAGCAAACACATGTAACCATATTGAAAGTTTTGACAGCTAAATAGGGGCCACACTCACACTACAGAAATCAATGAATACTCACTCTGGCTCTGGCACTACTGGGGGAGGGGGGACTGGTCGCCTCTCTGGTGGAATGATTGCAGGCAGGGCTGGGGGGGGCGCTGTAGGAGGGAGGGGAGGGCTGGGCGTACGCCTGTGCTGACGAAGCTGCACCTCGGGTGACTGTACAGTGGAGAGGTCAAGCTCCGTGGAAGAGGTATTTGGGGTGGACTCGCCGAGGAAATCAAAATTCGATAATGCTTGCTGTGGAAAAAAAAAAGGAGATAAGTCAATATAGAACAAAGCTAAAGGATTTATTTTAAAATTGTAATTTACAATTTATTGAGAAGGTAAAAATTCTGGGAGTGAATAGAATTGTGAGCAAAGACTTTTATTTTCCCAAGCTAATACCAAGTATTTGAAATAATATGAAGTATTCACTCAAATGAAAAAAAAAAAAAAACAAAGTCGCAGTTCATGAGTTCATCATTTATAAATCTACAATATCAAGAGAAAAAAAAAAAGCCAGACAACAATTTTGCATCTAAAAATTTCCATTTGTTGCTAACAATCCCAAATGAAGCCCCATTATCAGCTGTTGACTGTAAATGTGGCATTGCAGAATTCCAAAAATACTCTTCTTTTTAGACTGATCTATAGCCAATCAACCCTTATTCTATGGGGCCACTGCTAAAGACTTGGTATAAAGATTCTCAACTTGATGGAGGCTATTGATCTCCAAAATAATAATAATAACTTTTGAAAAAGAAAAAAAAAAGATATTTTTCCTGATCTTCACAAAACATATCAAAAAAATTAATGGTGACAAGAGGTTACGGTCATCCACTCTTACAAATAATGATGTAATAATGATGCAAGCATCATATAAAGCTCTTCAAAATGACACCAGCAGTTGGGAGAACAAAATCAGAGCAGGGCAAGTATAAAGGAAGGCTGATAAATCACAGATACTAAACACATGTGGATACAGGTTGAAAATGTTGTAGCATTTGGTAATAAGAAATGCCAAACTTTTGACCATGGATGTGTATCAAGTGATCACTTGAGACGCTGCAAAGCCATAAAATGCCTCACAAGACTACAGACAAAGTGTCAAACTATGTGACTAACCTGTACATCTTCTCTCTCACTCAAATGTGTTTGATGTGTATCAAGTAACTAACCTGGACATCTTCACTCTCACTCGAATGTGTTTGATGTGTATCAAGTGACCAACCTGGACATCTTCTCTCTCACTCGAATGTGTTTGATGTGTATCAAGTAACTAGCCTGTACATCTCTCTCACTAGAATGTGTTTGATGTGTATCAAGTAACTAACCTGTACATCTCTCTCACTAGAATGTGTTTGATGTGTATCAAGTAACTAACCTGGACATCATCTCTCACTAGAATGTGTTTGATGTGTATCAAGTGACTAACCTGGACATCTTCTCTCTCACTCAAATGTGTTTGATGTGTATCAAGTAACTAACCTGTACATTTCTCTCACTAGAATGTGTTTGATGTGTATCTAGTGACTAACCTGGACATCTTCTCTCTCACTAGAATGTGTTTGATGTGTATTAAGTGACTAACCTGTACATCTCTCACTCGAATGTTTGATGTGTATCAAGTGACTAACATGGAAATCTCTATCACTAGAATGTGTTTGATGTGTATCAAGTAACTAACCTGTACATCTCTCTCACTAGAATGTGTTTGATGTGTATCAAGTAACTAACCTGGACATCATCTCTCACTCGAATGTGTTTGATGTGTATCAAGTGACTAACCTGGACATCTTCTCTCTCACTCAAATGTGTTTGATGTGTATCAAGTAACTAACCTGGACATCTTCACTCTCACTCGAATGTGTTTGATGTGTATCAAGTGACCAACCTGGTCATCTTCTCTCTCACTCAAATGTGTTTGATGTGTATCAAGTAACTAACCTGTACATTTCTCTCACTAGAATGTGTTTGATGTGTATCTAGTGACTAACCTGGACATCTTCTCTCTCACTCAAATGTGTTTGATGTGTATCAAGTAACTAACCTGGACATCTTCACTCTCACTCGAATGTGTTTGATGTGTATCAAGTGACCAACCTGGTCATCTTCTCTCTCACTCAAATGTGTTTGATGTGTATCAAGTAACTAACCTGTACATTTCTCTCACTAGAATGTGTTTGATGTGTATCTAGTGACTAACCTGGACATCTTCTCTCTCACTAGAATGTGTTTGATGTGTATTAAGTAACTAACCTGGACATCTTCTCTCTCACTCGAATGTGTTTGATGTGTATCAAGTGACTAACCTGGACATCTTCTCTCACTCAAATGTGTTTGATGTGTATCAAGTAACTAACCTGTACATCTCTCTCACTAGAATGTGTTTGATGTGTATCAAGTAACTAACCTGGACATCTCTCTCACTCGAATGTGTTTGATGTGTATCAATTGACTAACCTGGACATCTTCTCTCTCACTCAAATGTGTTTGATGTGTATCAAGTAACTAAACTAACCTGGACATCTTCACTCTCACTCGAATGTGTTTGATGTGTATCAAGTGACCAACCTGGACATCTTCTCTCTCACTCGAATGTGTTTGATGTGTATCAAGTAACTAGCCTGTACATCTCTCTCACTAGAATGTGTTTGATGTGTATCAAGTGACCAACCTGGACATCTTCTCTCTCACTCGAATGTGTTTGATGTGTATCAAGTAACTAGCCTGTACATCTCTCTCACTAGAATGTGTTTGATGTGTATCAAGTGACTAACCTGGACATCTCTCTCACTCGAATGTGTTTGATGTGTATCAAGTGACTAACCTGTACATCTTCTCTCTCACTCGAATGTGTTTGATGTGTATCAAGTGACTAACCTGGACATCTCTCTCACTTAAATGTGTTTGATGTGTATCAAGTGACTAACCTGTACATCTTCTCTCTCACTCGAATGTGTTTGATGTGTATCAAGTGACTAACCTGTACATCTTCTCTCTCACTAGAATGTGTTTGATGTGTATCAAGTGACTAACCTGTACATCTTCTCTCTCACTCGAATGTGTTTGATGTGTATCAAGTGACTAACCTGTACATCTTCTCTCTCACTCGAATGTGTTTGATGTGTATCAAGTGACTAACCTGTACATCTTCTCTCTCACTCGAATGTGTTTGATGTGTATCAAGTGACTAACCTGTACATCTTCTCTCTCACTCGAATGTGTTTGATGTGTTTGTTGCTGTCTGGACGTGTAGGAGTGGGAGTGGTGAAGGGGGGCAGGGAGGGCAGCAGACAAGTTATCCCTCCTGGAATCCTCCGCTTCCTCCTCTTTCCTCTTGCTGGTCTCCCTGGGCCTCTTGACTGGTTCCGTTGGCTCAAAGTTGATCTGTGAAATTGGTGGCCCCCTGTCTTGTGACATGATACCTGGACAACAATACACCAGAACTGTTACAGCTGACACATGAACCATGAACTACATTGATGCAATTGTCATCGCTTAAATCAGAGCTTTTTAAACTGCTTGACTACTACTTCAGTTTCAGTTATTAAAATAAAATTTTAACAAAAATATTTCAATTCTAAAAGCATAAAGTCATTTCAATGTCTTTTTTTCCCTAATTAAATTAGTAAAGAATAAATTGAAATTTATCAAAGAAAAATTGACAACTGATGAAAGAGTAGTCAAAGAAATTACACTTGTTAAAAAAAAATTAAACTTAGCAATAACAATTAAAAACAAACTATAACATGAGAATGTGACTGAGACAGTCGATTTCTAGTAACAATTTTAAAAAAATGTCTATAACAAACTAAATTTTTGTAAAATTGGATAATTCTTGGCCTAATTGTTTTTAACTTACATTTTTTATTTGTTTTGTTTTCATAAAGAAACAGAAAATCACAAATACAATTAACCAAGTGCAAAAGTAAGCTATGATGACAAGGATTACATGAAGTTTGAAAAGCTCTGATATATTGGATTCATTTAATAGGGATTTGTGAGCCTGAAATCTCTCTAAAATAGGATGAAATAAGAGGGATGAAAAAATTAAATTTTTTGGATGCAAAAAAAAAAAAATCAATAAAAATGTGGTTTAAGAAAGGAAAAACAGTTTGCTTATGTAATAGATTTGCCAAACAAAAGAAAGTTGGTTAGATAGGGAATTTCGGAAAGGAAAACATTAATCACTATCATTGTTACTAAAGTTTCCAAGAAATATCCGATCCAAAACATCAGCACATAATTTTGTTATTATTCCAAAGAATGATGCAAGGAGATTTCAAACTACCTGGAGAGGTTGGAACAATCTCTTGATGATTTCTTGCTTCATTCAGATCTGAGAAGTTGGGCGGGAGTGACCTCTTCATCAAGCGACCCCAGGTGGCCACATTAATGTTCATCTCGTTGGGACGCAAAAAGTTTTTACCTAAAATCAAAAGTCACACAATTATTTAACACTTGATCCACCCTGAACCCATTGGCCTTGCTAATTAATTGTTTAGTACATTAATGTGAAAAATTTTTGGTCTTATCTTATATTATACGGACGTTACTTCAAAATAGAAGATGGTCTTGTTCATTTAATTGCTTAGTATATTAATGAATATAAATTTGTAGGTAAAAGTGTTTGCAATATTCATTTTCACCATGTAGCTAAGATAATTAAGAATAAGAAAATATTAATGTGTGTTTTATGGAAACTTGAATTTTGTGAAAGTAAAAATTAAAAAAAAAAGGATGTTATTATTCTAAATTAGACATTGAAACCAGTTACTATTGATAATCAAACTTTTAAACTGGAGTATCTGCGTCTTAATTAAAAAAGAATGAAGAAAGTTTCAAAATGTGCTTTAGGAAAAGAGTTCAATGTTGAAGAAAGTGGGTAGGGTAAGATGTAATCAGGCGGGAAAGAAACACACTGATCAAGTGACTTGACTGGGGAAAAGAGAAGCTGGAAAAGGCACTAAATACACAATACATTTGTTTCTACTTACTAAGATGTTATACACATTTTTAATTTTGTTTTCTTCTATGAAAATGGCTACATTTAAAAAAAAATAAATGTACATTTTTCTTAGCAGTTCATTATACGCCAAGTGTCAGTAACACTTTAAAACATGACTTTGTTAATTTTTAAATGGGGGTTGGAAAGGAGATATTTCAATCAAACAGGCTTAACCTGATTGAAACTTAAAAATCATTTAAAAATTGAAAACTCAAAACTAACCTTTGTGTTTAGGAAATATTTTTCTCTGTCTCTGCAACTTTGGTTTTCTGGACAATGTGGGATTCAGGAAAGTGATCTAATCAAACATAAAAATATCAAACAATTAAAATTAATGGGGAATGGACATATATGTTGTGAAGACACCTTACAATAAAGCCCAGATGGTTTACTATTATACAATAACTATACAGCCACTTGCTTTATTCAATAATGTTTTAATTTTTTTTTTTAATCCATAATTTTAAACTGATAAAAAATGGATAATTTTAGAAGCACTATGTAATGTTTTACCTCACAAAATAAAATACCCTGAGGCTCTAGATGTAACGTAATGCCGTGCCTCTGATTATCTAAGAAGTCTTCCAGCCTCAAAAACTTCACAGCGCACATTTGTCTCCAGTCTCTCCAGTAGATGGCTACTTCCAATTCTCTGGACTGGGAACAGAAACAAGTAACAAAGTAAACTCTTAACACAAGATATATAGACAAAAACCAAGAGTTGATTGGAAAGTCAGAATTTCAATAACGTATCATAAATAGAATATTTTAAAAACTATTAATACTAAAAGCAAAAAAATTAGCTGCGTAGTTTAATAGTAAGTCAAAACTCTCAAATAAGAAGGTAGTAAGTCAATATGACATCCAAAAAGTATATTGCAAAGTGGTCATATATTTATAATTTTCATAAAGTGCTTTTATTTATAGCAAGGGTCTCAAACTAAGTAATCCATGCCGAACAGGGACTCGACCACTTAATGAGGGTGTCACAGAGCGTCGCATAAGGTTTGCGGCACATGTCCTCCGACAGAAAGAATAATGCATACCAAGAGATGCAATGACATGAGGAAATTGCAAACAGGGAGGTCCTGGTATAATTCGGTGCCAGACTTTCATGGAGGACCTCAGAGCAGTGGACACCTGGGAAGAGGCTTCAGACATTGCCAGTGGCAGATCTTTATGAAGACAGCTTGCTGCCCAATGCATTAAACAGAGTGGCAGGATCTAAGTCCAAAGTTTAAGTAAGGGATCTAAAATGGATAAAAACTAGGTTATTTTTGTAAGCAGGACAAACTAAGTAAACCTTCTTACAACTTAAAAGGTGTACCTTGAACTCAGATGAATGTAGATGGGTAAAGACTCATTGTTGAAAGAAACATCCACAACTCACAAAAAGGTCTGCATATAAATGAGCTACTTACTCTGTCTAGGTCTATAGAACTCCTGTGGTCCCAGCACTGCTGATTGCAAGGTTTCCAAGATGTTTGAGCAACTTGTTGATTGTCTAACTTGAGGACACACATGACCTCATCTACACAACAACAAAATGTACATGACAACGTAAGCACTAGTATAGAAGAAAGTGTTACAAAATGTTCATATCAACTTTGGCACATGTAAAGGACACACCGAAATTGAAATGAAAAAAAAACTTTCACTTTATGCTATCCAAGAATATACCATTACCCACATGAACTTTCTGAACAAAACAGAATTGTTGATATTTAGTTATATTAAGCCTGCTGTTTACGCTTACTTGTTATCTCATCTTTAATATTATACATTTTGCTGCTCCCTCTCCGAAGCAGACTCCGACTCTCCCCAGGACTAGACATCAGCAACTGTAGATTGTCTTTACGCCTTCCAGGAATGTCTTCTAGTAAACCTTGAACACCCACCAACCTGAGAAATACGCAGAATGAAATTGTGACTTTAAAATACTTTTTTACAAAACCTAGCTTAAGTCTATGCAAACAACTGACAACCCAAGGTTTTTTAAATATATATTGGGTATCTATGTAAGTCCTTGATTACTTTACAGAGACGTTCCAAGTTAATCCTAATTGTAAAGATAAAACTTTGATGGAGATTTATGTGGTGACCTAGCTGCAGCACTTAATTTCTGAATTTAAGAATTGTAACTTAAAATACTGTTATGGCCAAGATTTTGATTTAAGGATTTTTTAGAATTGCATTAGGTTTATCCATCACCAATATGAACCTTTGCATTGGTTGCAGTGCTTATCACATGACACTCTAGCCAACTATTATTCTGTGAACCACTACATCTTAATAAGCAATTACTTTACTTTGAGAAATGAACTGTGAATCACTACTTTATTTAGATAAATGACATGTGGACCACAACATCTCAAGGGGTTACTTTACTATGAGAAATAACCGTGAATCACTACATCATAAGGGATTTATTTAGTCACTTTAAATAAGAAATAACCTGTGAACCACTACATCATAAGGGATTTATTTAGTCACTTTAAATAAGAAATAACCTGTGAACCACTACATCATAAGGGATTTATTTAGTCACTTTAAATAAGAAATAGCCTGTTGACCACTACATTTCAAGGGGTAATTTTACTTTGATGAGAGAGAATAAACAATGGGGTCTATTTTGCGGCTTCAGAGGGGGCACTTAGATATCAATAGTATAGACTTTTTTTTTATATTGTACATTTTTTTCTTAACTATTAAGACATTAATACTATTGGGATTTTTTTTTTCATTGTACATATTTTATTTATTTAAACATGAATAGTATTTAGATTTTAAAATGTATTTCTGAACTTTGACCATAGAGTCAATTGGTCAAAAATTTGCTTAAGAAATTTATATTAAAATAACTATATTTATGAGAATATTAGACAAAGTCTGTCCAATGAAAGTAGACTGTAACTACCTGACTTCCAATTTGCCAGTGAGTGACGCAGGTTTACTAAAGTAGTTGGAGTTCCTCCTCTGGTTTGAGAACCTGTTGGAAGGGGTGTAGGAGGGATTGATCAGTTCATCCACTTCCTCTTTCAACTGCTTGGCTTTGAGAGAGTTGGGGTCCAGTTCATTGTACCTCTCCTCCAGGGACATCCTCATCAGTTCCAGCTTCATACTGGAGTCACTCAGCCTGGTCTGAGCCTTTCAGAATACAGAAGAACCTCCACATTAGGACATGAAACTATCAAATAACATCTACTTATGCTCAGAATATAGGATGCTAAGAAATTTCAAATAAATAATACATTTAAACATATTCTGCTTAACAGCTTTACAAGTCTATAATAGTTGAATTTGATAGTCATCCAATTTCCCACACACAAAATCTGCAATTTGGTTACTTCAGGTAATTTTAGGTCATTAAAGGGGCTGTCAAACTCAATTTTATGTAAGTAACGAAAAAAAAAAAAACACTAGTCAGTTATGTAACCCTTTTTTAGTCAGCAACACTTTGTTCTCTTTATTTTATGTAAACAGTGTTATTCACACTTGTATAACAAATAGTCTTCTACTGGACATTCACATTTGGGTGTACATTAAGAACAAGTTACAAATAGTAAAAAAAAATAAAAAAAAATAGCAGAGCTTTGAAAGTTTAATTCAGAGTAGACCTAGTAAACTACGCCTATGAGAATGAACATATATTAAAGATCAAACAATGTGTAAAAGGAAGCTGTTAAACATCATAGATACCCCTTCCTCATAATATCCTGCAATCATACTCTTTTTTTTTCTGTCTCAAAACTTTAGATGCAAATGAATTGAAAGTGTAAATGTCAACAAAAAAAATATAGAATAAAATACTTGGATTTCCAATAGGACTATTGATCCCAAACAAAAAAAAATTATAATTTTGTACTCTATAACCACAGAGGCGCAACAGTAATCTTGAGGTACAGACAGCAACACTCAATAAGTCTTCTTTTAACATTTGCAATATTTATATATGCTGCATAGATAAAGCTAACTTATTTTGTAGTAGATACATTCATTTCTTCTTGTATACAATAATAAAAAGTGTTTTTGTCCCTGTTTTACCCCATGATATTTTTATTCCTTTTTTCTCACATCCAGAATCAATTAGAAGTAAGAGCAAGTCCCTAATACACCATCAAACAATCAATTAGAAGTAAGAGCAAGTCCCTAATACACCATCAAACAATCAATTAGAAGTAAGAGCAAGTCCCTAATACACCATCAAACAATCAATTAGAAGTAAGAGCAAGTCCCTAATACACCATCAAACAATCAACTAGAAGTAAGAGCAAGTCCCTAATACGCCATCAGAACAATCAATTAGAAGTAAGAGCAAGTCCCTAATACACCATCAGAACAATCAATTAGAAGTAAGAGCAAGTCCCTAAGACACCATCAGAACAATCAACTAGAAGTAAGAGCAAGTCCCTAAGACACCATCAGAAAAATCAATTAGAAGTAAGAACAAGTCCCTAATACACCATCAAACAATCAACTAGAAGTAAGAGCAAGTCCCTAATATGCCATCAAACAATCAACTAGAAGTAAGAGCAAGTCCCTAATACACCATCAAACAATCAATTCGAAGTAAGAGCAAGTCCCTAATACGCAATTAAACAATCAACTAGAAGTAAGAGCAAGTCCCTAATACACCATCAGAACAGCTTCTTACTTCTCTGAGAGCTTTTTTGTCTTCAGATTTTGAGTTTTGTAACGTCCTGATGACATTCTTGGCCCCATCAGCAACTGCAGACTCTATCTTGATGTGGTGACGCAGCTCTTCTAACCTCAAATCTAGAGGGGACAGAACCTCACTGCTTTTGCCTGGGCAGAAGAAAACAATAATTCACCATCAAATTTCATACCTAGGTATATTGATCTTGAAATAAAAACTAGAATAAATCTTACAGATGTATTCAGACACAAAAGGCCGTCTTCTTATTTGACAATCATTTTCAACTTACAGTTTAAAAATAAAAGCATTAGAGCCCTTGAAGACAAAGAAAACTCTAAAGGGGGTAGGGAGGAGGTGCAAGTACAAAATAACAAGAAAATGTGCTAGTTCAGCTATTCAAATTAGCTGTAGCCAGGTAACTCTTTCTCTCCGTAATTATTTACCACATTCTGGTGGAATCAACGCTGGTATCGTCAGTTAGGAGAGAAAGAGTTAAAGCTTTAAAGATAAATTTAGTTTTAGAATAAGATACCAGTACTTAAATAGCATTTGGACATTATTTCCTTTATTGCGTTTATATAGGTCAACATTCAGCTAGGGAAAAAAAAAGGGGGTTCCAACTCTGCTCAAGTCAAGGTTTGAACTAGAGCCTGCTTGATATGTAGTAAAAGAAATTGTGGCTACAATGAATTTTGAGCCTCATTGATTTGGGAAGGAGAGTCTAACATTATTGTAGTAAATTTTCTAAATTAAAAAAAAATGACAATGTTAGGCCAATAGCTTACCATCTTTACTGTTCATGTCAGCACTATCCTGTGTGACCTTCAACATCTGCATGCGTATGATTTCAATCTTGGTTTTGGCATCACTTAACATCTGCTGAGCCTCGGCTAACATCTTCTTGTCCCTAGACGAGCCAGTGCTATACATGGTAATCATGTTTTCTGCTCCGTTCTTCACCTGTGTTGGGAGGGAACAAGGTACCTTTTAAATTACACAACCTTCATATATTTTTACACAGTATTGTCAATGATTTGTGTTTGTCTCAATGTATGATTTGATTGTATGGAATGCAACAAAGCAAAAACTTAGATATTGATCAGTGGGTCGTGTTAAAGTGTTAAGCAGGCACTGGCTAGCCATACAGCAATCTTAAGGGTTGATGGTGTTGTCAGCTTTCAGTTATAAAAAGAATATGGTTCATCTCAAAGAGCATTTCTTCTTGTGGCTGAAAGTTCTAATTTGTAGAAGGCATTCACACCCACAACATCACATGTGAAAATAGCACCTGACAGAGTGCTGGAGGAGCCAGCCTTTTCAAAAGTTGATTTGATAACATTATAAATTTCTTTTCCCAATTATAAAAAAAATAAGTAACAGAGTACATAATATAATTTAAATATTAATTGCTTTTATATAGTGATAATTTCATGCTTAATAGCATGCTGAAAGCACTATGGTCCAATCTCTTTTGTGGACCAGTGGGGGAAGGGGGTATCTGGGAGATGGTTTCCGTGCTGCCTTTAGGCGCTGAGGCTTTGAACTCAAGCCCCTTGAAAGGTAGCCAAGTAGTTTTTTGCCGCTCACCCACTGTCTGAGATGTGTGGCTGAGAAGCATTAACCACTTCACTATTTGATAGATGAGCTCTCAAGTTTGTATCTTGATGGAATGAGGCTTTTTATTTGAGATTTGACTTGAGCTGAGTTATTTTTGCTTAACACATAAAGGCAACACTGGAAGTCTTATGCCAAATCCACCCCTCATTTGAGGTCAAAAGAGACTGTAGCACAACAAACATAGCAAGCTAAGGGAGCATGGAAGACATGCTTTACAAAAGCAATTAGGCCCATTGGTTCTTATTAATCTTTTGATCAGACTGAGACAGTTTGTAATGAAATATTTCAATTGATTTGGATCAAATCCTTGTTGTTTTTTTTTGTTTGTTTTGTTTCTTTTTCTAAAATCTGCATTGCACAAGCTTATCAACGCAGAATTTTGCCAAAAGAGAAGAGGACAGCTGTGAATTATGAGCCTCGACCATGGGAAATTATCAGCATAATTTCAATCAATACAGTGGCCAGTTAAAGCTGACCTTAAGCTCTATGTCCATCTGTTTCTGTAAAGACTTGAGCCTTGGGTTGACAGGATGTTCCAGCTGATTATCTCCCTTATCCGGAGACTTCACACCATCTGACAACACAAAAAAAACAATGGCCATATATTAACTCAATAGTTTCATATGCTTATAAAAAGAAAACTAAAACAATGTACAGCATTTAATTCCAATGTTATCACTATAACTGTAAACAAATCCATGGAGAGGGACCATCAGAAAAAGGTGTTATCTTTAATCATTTCAATGCTACAGACTGCAACTTATCAACAAATATTCAATAAAATTCAAGGTTGAGAATCTTTTTACAATACAATGGAAAGATCTGGTAGATTTTATTATTGCTTAAAAATGTATAAACTGAAGATAATTTGGTAGATTTTCATTTCTTTAACATGTTGAGAAATAACGCAAGGCAATAAGCAAACTAGTGAAAGGTAAAACTATGAGCTGACCAGCATGCTCCCGCCCAATGTCCAGAGAGCCTGTGTTAGTGACCAGTAGGTAAGCACTCAGCTCCTGCAGCTCCTGGTGTAGCTCCTGAAGTTTGGTGTTGGCTTTCTTCACTATACTACTGACATTCTGAAGAGTCTTCTTGTCTGTGGACGCTTCCCTCAACTTTTCTGCTCCTTCCTGCACAAAGAGAAAGAAATGCATTCAATTATAGATACAACAGAAACCTCACAAGTGCTGTGATAGGTTTTTATCAATGAACAATCCAATTTCATGTATACAAGTTAGTTGAAATGACTGGAAGTGTGTAATAATAGATATGAATTGAAAGGTATTATTGTGTGCGTTATCAATTAGGAAGTAGCTCTTGTACATTAGCCAAGTCTGTATGTAAATCTGCTGAGATCTGAACGTCATTGAATTCCAAATATTTTAACCTGATGTTGCTGATGCCTATAAGATAGGTGAAAATATGTTGTTCATGATACAACTGTCATTGGGTTACCAGCAATTTATAAAAAAGAACTGATGATCCAATCCTCAAGTTTGTCAAATGGTTCATGATTGAAGATGATCTCAATTCCTATGAACTCAAAGATGGCTATAAAGTCCATTCTTGCGTTAAAAAAAGCCAGCCCAACACATGGCATGGGTAAGTTGGGTCTACTTCAGATAAGCCTGCTTCTTCTCTCAGCCTTTTGTTAGCTCTGCGTTCTTTCATGCTGGCCACTTGCCCTGTATCTTGCGACTCTGACATTCATGTCTTCATGCCAAGAGAAGTGATCGAGTGCTAGTGTTTCACAGCATTGAATGTCAATATCACACTCAAAGTACGTAGTAAATCCTTTGTTCCATCAATCTACCACACATTGGTTAACAAAGAAATGTTGAGTTCAAGGACTTACCCATTGTTTCAGTCTGACCACCAACTATCCAACTGGATCTGGATGGTCGGGATGTGCAGTGATGGGAAATGAAGCCTTGTGTTTGCCAAGAGTGGAGTTGTTTATTTTTTTGTTTTTTGTTTTGTTTTGTTTTTCATAATAATTACAGCAGGACGTAGGCCAGAAAAAACATAGGTAGATATTAGGGAATCTGTTGTGTTAATGAGACAATTATTTTCAAGACATGTTGAACTACAAATAGATTCTAGATTCCTATTTTATTTTGTTTATATAAGCAATTAAATAAAAATAAATTATAGTTTTTAAATAGCGCGACTTTTAGGCATATAGCATGCTCTGAGCGCTTTGGTCCAATCTCATATGTTTACCATTGGGTGGGTGGGTGTGTGGGGGGTTAGGGGGGTATCTGGGAGTAGGTTTTCCATGCTGCTTTTAGGCGCTCAGTAAACACAGCTCTGCCCAAGTCGGGCGTCGAACCTCAAGCCCCCGTCATAGGTAGCCAAGCCAATTTCAAGCGTACTTAGCCTCTCAACCACGCTCAGGACTAGTTTGATACAAAACATGAATGACAAAGAAACTGTTGAGTGATTCAAGCAAACAGCTGATTACCTTAATTTTCATCTCTTTTCTGATCTCTTTCTTGAGATATTCTTTGATCTCTTCCAGCCTTTGTTGCATATCAGCCTCAGAGATGTCTCCCTCCAGGCCGAGCCTCTGGCTGAGTTCATGGTAAGAGTTGTTGCCAGCGCCACCCTGTCAAGAGAAAAAAAAACGTTATATGAATGGCTGGTGTGGCATTATGCACATTTAGCGCAGTGTAGGAATATATGTAATCATAGATGCAGTATGTCACTACATACATAAGTAGTAAGATTTTTTCCCTCATGGTATTCTCATATAGCTGAGTATTATTGAAAAAAAGAAATAATTCTTATTTTCAAAATGTTCCTTGTTGACCCAAATAGCACTGTCTGTTCTGCTTTATAATGTAAGCCTAGCCCTAAGTATTAAAACCTCATATACAAGACATAGTAAAATCAAACTATACAAAATTATTAAGTTGGAGAGTGAGAATGTAATAGTTGGTTTGAAATAGTTTTGTTATTAGACAAAATTAAGGACCAATTGTGCACTTCCATGCCAAATGATGTAGATCTACTAAATAGCTACATTACTTTTCTCACATTAAAGACTAGACATTTGTTTTTTTAAAATCCATTAGAGACAACCTCAAAACAAGGATAGGCTGTCAATACTAGCACAACAAACTCGGACTTTGTTGCTGGAAAACATAAACCAAAACTAAAGATCTTTCATGTGACAAGTCTTTAATGTGAGCCATCGTTTATTGACATGGCACTCCTAGGCAGCCAACAAATAAACAGACTCTAATTGGCTGAGCTATCAAGTAAAAAACTTTCACTAGAGGCTGTGATAAACAAGGCTACGTCAGCAGAACCGAACAACTTTCTAAATTATATTCCTGAACAATTTACTCTTACAAATGATTTGAACACGGATAACACTGCATTAGAAGATAAGCTCTGTGTCTGGTCATGAACAGTTTATTATGAAAGTGATGGAACCCCCCCCCCCCCAAAAGATTTAGCTCAATTATTAAACTCTTATTGTTCAGATTTTTTTTTCTTTACTATCAGATTCTACTTTAGCAAGCTCAGTGAGCTGTAATCTAATCTTCTTTGCAGACGTGTGGGGTAGTACATCAGCAAATACAACTCAGCTATAAAACTAAAAAAAACAACAAAAAATTCCTTATCTCCATCAAGATCCAAACCAAGCCCTAACATTTACTTCACTTCAGTTTGTTGCTACTCTACCATATGCCCCTTAAAAAAGTGTTTTGTCTATATTATATATTTCATAACCTCTTATCGTATAAGTTTCCTCAAATCTTTGTAGCTGGGACAACTTGGTGAATTTATAATTTCCTAATAGTTTTTTTTTATTTATTTAAAAATGTTTGCAAATGGTACATATGATAATGGAGACATATAACAAAGCAGTGTAACAAAGACTATAACAAAAAAACATTATTGGTATACATATACGAGTTTTATTATAGTTGAAAAGTTAGTTATAAAGGTCAGATATACTGAAGCAGTTAGTGGTAGCTAGGTTTCAACTTAAAAAAAAGCTCGAATATGACATAGGAATATGACATAGAAAGCTGTACATGAAATATAAAATACATCGGAGCTGAGTGGTCAAACAGCCTACAAATATTACTAGCTACCTACAATGACTGAGTACAACCAACTACAAAAGCCCATCACATAGCTCCTACATTCAACTGGACACCCCTCTTGGCTTAACATTGAATGTACCTAACTCTCAATCACTAGCAGCTGGTCTGAAGTAGAAAGGGAAGTGAACTGGCACAAACAATGGCGTTTATCCAAACCCCCCCCCCCTCTTTTTTTTTTTTTAAATAATAATACAATTCTTAAATATATATACCTGTGGGGTGTGGTAGCTGAGTGGTCAAGCACTTGGCTTCCAAACCTGGGGTCCATGGTTCGAGTATAGGTGAAGACTGGGATTTTGAATTTCAGGATCTTTAGGGTACCCAGAGTCCACCCAACTCTAATGGGTACCTGCGGTTGATCATTGTTCTGGCCACATGACACCCCTCTCCCTTTAACCGCTGGCCAAAGAAACAGATGACCTTATCATCTGCCCCATAGATCGCAAGGTCTGAAAGGGGAAAACTTTGCTACTTGGATATCCCTCTGAAACATGCGCTTGAACTTTTGGATCAATGAATTCTGCTCACACCAAAAAAGTTTCCCGGCATTCCTCCTTTTATACCTTCCCCCCTCCCCCACCCCCGTCCCCTCAACACTTTTATTTTCAAAAGTGTGATACAAGACTAATTTAAAATGACTGACTTGATAACCATCATTAACAGGAACCTGCAAAAAGTTCCATGAACAAGTAGATCTAGGTTTACAGTATTTTTAAAAAATACACATTTAGAGTTCATGAACTGACAAATTCCGTTGGTCAAGCCAAAAGATGACATGAATGCTTCCACTTTTGACAATTTGATTCTTATAATACGATTTGAACTCATGGGTTTGTGGTGTGATATAATCATCAATACATACATTATCAGGGTCCTTTCACGCAATAAAAAAAATATATATATATCTTTAAAGTTTGCAAAAAAAATATACATTGTTTTTAAACAGATGGGGAAAAAATTATGGTGAGGCATAATGAAAAGAAAAATGAAATGATAAATGTAACTTTTGATAAATGTAACTTTTGATAAATGTAACTTTTGATAAATGTAACTTTTGATAAATGTAACTTTTGATAAATGTAACTTTTGATAAATGTAACTTTTGATAAATGTAACTGTAACATTTTAAGTTATTTATAATTATTTGTAGACTTTATTCTTCAAGTAAAGGGTGCTTTTATTTTGCACCATCCCATCACCATTTTAAAAGTAAACAAAAATGAAAAGCAAGTAAGTTTATGAAAATAGCTTCTACTTGATATGTTTGTGTACACATTCAAATATAACAATAAATAGATTAATGGAAAAATCTTTTCTTTTTAATATTCAATTTTATTTTTAAAAAGGATATTTATTTAAATAACGTTAAGACATTGAATTAAATGATAACATCTTCAAGAACAGCTGTTGTAAACAAACAGATACTGAACTGACTAGAAAATATTTTATGGGGTTTGAACTTAAACTGAAAATGGTCAAAATTGGGCCATTGGAATGTTCAAAGCCAAGAAAATAATACACTGAAAGTTGTAAGGTAATCAGTAAACAAATGTTGCTGGCTGGTCATTTCTTTGTTGTTGTTTTTTATTTTATGAGCTAGCACAAAGATATTGGTTAAATTCTTTTGTATGTATTATTAGATTGAAACCAATTTCATACTTGTATCCAATACATGTTGTTATTTTAAGTTTGATATATAATATAATATATATTTTTTTTATTACTTCATTTTTTAATTATGTGTCAATGATAACAATCTTGAGCCATTGTATTTCATAAATGCCACTGAATAATTGAAACTTTATTATGATGTAGCTACTTATAATGTAGCTCAATGTACCAGCAACAGATCTTGTAGACTGATGTCAGAGAGATAGACACAAAAAAAACTACACAACTAATGGCAACACTAAGAAACCATGAAGTTAGTTTACCACACGGAAGAGAACCAGCTTTCTGTACTGAAACATAGTAAAACAACAATGTTAGTAACAAACAAACAAAACAGCTTTGTGGCACAGAGTCCTGAAATCAAATGTAATAACATTATTGTCCTAACCTCAGTCCACCAGCAGGCATAATTTCATGATTTGCTATCACTTGCTATACTACTGAGGATAATCTTTTTTTTTTGTTTGGCCTGCACAGTTAGACTAAGAGTGGTTTGTTGATTAAAACTTAAATACAAGGACACTCTCTTCCAGAACAATACTCCACAAAAAAGAAGAGACACAATACCCAAAGAGGTTCATTAGGTGACTTGGTCTATTTTCACATTCACTACTAAACAAGTTAGTTAGTCAACAGATGAACCAGATTTTAACCCAACTAGGATAAAGAGAACAGTCTAAAAAAAAAAAGCCCCATAGACTTTCCACTATTGGCTAATTAATACTTTAAGATCTCAAGTATGTACTAAAGGACTGCTTCAACTACTTGTTAAGTTAATACCTTCAGCCCAGCTTCAGAATCACAATATTCATCATAGGTGATAAATGTTAAAAAGTTGTAATAATGTCAGCATGGGCATGTGATATGCATGACTAAAAATGCTGCACAGGCAGCAACAACAATGGCATGTTATTATTTTTATTTCATTTTTAAATTAGATCCTTTCAATGCTATCATACAATATGTATTTATATTTCTACATAATCATGCTGCTAGCCAAGAGTTAGCACTACAATTCTACGGAGAGGATGTTACAATAATGACACAACAACAAGAAAGGAAAGTCAAAGTATGATTATAATCACCATCATCGGAAGAAATATTACAGTTCTAAGTCTAAGCACCAGGTGTTAAAATGATATAGTCTCCCTTCCTTTTCAGACCATGTGATCTAGAGATAATATACATGTACATAGATTCTCCTTTTTTACATGATGTCTTTCAGAGCTTAACAAAAAATTTGTCATTATAGAATCACACAGACAGAAAGACAGATGACAAAAATGGCAATTTGTTTTTGTTATAAAAACTGACATGATAGGGACTTATTATTATTTTCCTAAAGCTATTTTTCAATTGCAAACTACAAAATAGATTTTTTAAGCAAGATATTACACATTCAGTATTATATATGCTTAGTCCAACTCCTCTTTGTTTATATTGGATTACACCTAAGTGCTAAACTAGAAAACAAACAAAAACAACCAGTTAGCCTTCACAGTGTATTCATCAGCTAGCTCTCAGTGTGTCCAGCCACTATCAACACATTTCTAAAAGCAAGTGTACTATAGTGTGAGCTGGGTCTATACAGCTGGTTAGCCCCATTCTGTCTACACAAACACTGTATGTGAATAATCTTTTTTTAAATAGACACTACTGCAAGGAGGCTAAAAGGTCATGGTTAAGTCCACAACTGCCATTAGAGGTCAAGGTTAAGTCCACAACTGCCATTAGAGGTCAAGGTTAAGTCCACAACTGCCATTAGAGGTCAAGGTTAAGTCAACAAATGCAATTATATCTATAGCCAGTATAAACAAGTTTTATTTTTGAATTTCAATAGGGGGAGGGGGTGAACATTAAACTGAAATTTAATAAACTTTGAAGAATAATGCACCTGTCTGTTACTATGAATGTCTCCCATCTAAAGCTGGCTAATTAAGAATAGATACCGATGCTTGGGAGTCATATACATCTATCCCTTTCTTTTATGAATTTCATTAACCCTAGAACAGATAATGTTGCATTTGCAGTGCTCAGGTTGGATAGTACTCACTTTTAGTCATGGTAAAGGCTGTTGTTGTTTTTTTAAGGACCATACTAAATGGCCCCAACTCAATGCAAGTTGGAAAATTCTAAGTCAGTGTCTATGCCCACCTTTATCAAACACTGACCACAGAAACAGGCCAAAATTTTCTATTACTTTAATATTTCTCCAAACTTCTTTATTCAAGGAACCTATCAGCAATGAAGAGATCTTTGAGGAAGTTGTAAGTAGAACATGTCTTTGTTATAGGATGAAGTTCGTCCCAGTAGTCTTCTCTTTGTTTCCTTTTCATTTGTAAAGTCCAGTTTACATTCAAAGTTTTAACTAGTAAAATAGTGTAAGAGAAAAAGACAAAGATATGTGGGAATGTGATGGCAAGGTAATGAGCCTGTAGAAAAACAAGAAAATGAATAGAGGAAGACAGCGGGGGATTTTTAATTGGATCCAAATACAAAAATGAGACAATGTCAAAGGCGCTGCATTGAAAGATCACTGTTGCCAGGTAAATTGTAAAAAGTGATTTGTGCTGCTAGCTGATACATTTGATGCTCCGGTGCTAAAAATTAAAACATATAAAAGCTTTTTTTTTAAATACATAGTTTATCAATATGTTCATATAATGTACACTGGATGAACACTAAACAAATTGTACTATTGATAAGCTTTGCCTCTATTTTTGAAACTCACTCCTAGATTTATATCCACTATCATCTTCTCCCTTCCTTTTTGTTTGTTTCAAAGGCAAACAGAAATCATGAAACACATTTGAATAGTTATTGTGATATCTCAGCTACCTGGGTGAAATTGAAATGGAGCAGTGGATTTGAAACGTCTAGCGGTAAAGTCATTCCACACTGAAACATTAGGAGCTGTTTACATCTGGGCCAAGTTACATTAAGAGTTGCTCCCTCTTAGCTCACCAACAATCCCTTTCCTCCTCCCCCTCTGGATAATAAACACTTGGTTGGACAAACATCATATGAAAACAGATCTAGTTTTTACATCCCCCAGTCTAAATAGATCTTCATCTTGAGCATTGTAGTAATAACAACTCATGCTCTTCAGCAAGGACTGAATCAGCCAGGGGATTAACTAGGCTGGGATAAGATATGATAGTATAAAGAAACATTTTTTTCCAAACAAGCTTTTAATGTAAGTTATGATTTTGAGATTTGTGCGAAATCAGTTCGGTACAAAATGACACCACACACCTTTTGTTGTGGCACTTTTTAACCAACCTCAACAAGCTACTAGCTAAAAAATGGAGTTTTGTTAACTATGTCGGGGAGCAAACATTGTTATGTCTCTCTCTTTCTCCCAGGCTATGTGTCGATACGCCCCCAATATAAGCCTTTATTCCACTATGTAATAGCTCATACCTATTTAACACGAGCTGCGACCTCACAAACCAAATACTTCAGATACCATCAAGATTTCAAACTTACAAAATGAGAGTTACACAAAATGAAAGAAAAAAATAAATCGTTAAAATAAGCATCTCCCCACCTCTCTCTCTCTCTTCCTCCTTCTTCACACACACACCTCCCTCACACCTATACCCTGTGCAGTCCAATACTAAACCTTGTGTGCTTACATCGCGTTAAACTACATCTTCCAACTCTGAAACTTGGCGCCTTGCTAAACTAAACTTCTATCTACGTCAATACAATAGAACACGGAAACAGTTCAGTCAAACACATTTCAGTTCGGACAAGTCTCAGTCACAAACTCATCACACACAAAGAAATAGTTCAGTCAACACATTTCAGTTCGGACAAGTCTCAGTCACAGACTCACACACAAAGAAATAGTTCAGTCAAACACATTTCAGTTCGGACAAGTTTCAGTCACAGACTCACACACAAAGAAATAGTTCAGTCAACACATTTCAGTTCGGACAGGTTTCAGTCACAGACTCACACACAAAGAAATAGTTCAGTCAACACATTTCAGTTCGGACAAGCCTCAGTCACAGACTCACACACAAAGAAATGTTTTTCTAATGCAAGACTCTTGAAATCCACCAAGAGAGCCAGCTAATTGAGACACGTAGATTACATTAGGCAACAATGAGACTAATTGACTCCTTCAAATAATATCTTTTATTTAAGCAAATCGATTCTGACATTTACATTTGATTCTATTCGCATGGTGGATTAGAACTTTTAGCTATCCCCTTTGACTATTACACGTGCAGAAAACCAAAGACACATGACAAGAATCTCTTTCAAAGGCTGGACATTAAAAGATGCTCAAGTAACAGAAGTAAAAGCAAAGAAATCATTGCCTGGAGTGGTGGACATCTTATAGAGCAGAGACAAAAAAAAGGTCAACAAAAGGTCAATCTTTGAAACAGAGCATGACCAAGCCAATAAGCCAGCGTTACTTAACTCCCACAAGTCCAGTGAAGGGGGTCAACACTGAAAATTAAGTCACTTGCGTGCTTTAAAGTACCATGAATGTCATCACATCGCCACTAGTGGATCTATTAACTCTTTCTCTCCGTCATTAATTTTCCACGTTTTGGAAGGAATTCTACATTTCGCTCATTACTATTTCACAAACTTGATATGATTGGGCTACAATAGTTTTGTTGTTTGTTAGAAAATGTATTTTGGTATAGAATTAAAGGGAAATGCATGCTCTTTTTATATAGTTCAAAGTCAAGTTTTAAAAAATTAAACATTAATTTAATTTAATGAGGTCAAAATCAACGATGGTATCGTCGATTAGGAGAAAAAGAGTTAAAGATATACAAGTAGATATGTAAACGATTTACTTCTAATTACGAGTTCCCCAAGCCATTCGTATGCCTTGTAACCTAATCCGCCCTGTTACCTAACTCTGTTCAGTGTCCCACCCGAAGACTATCACCCTGTTACCTAACTCTGTTCAGTGTCCCTCCAGAAGACTATCACCTGTCGCAACAACATGCTAAAGATGAATGTCATTGACCGGGTGACAATTAGTATCAACCTATCAGTCTGTTATGTCATCAATTCACTTACCCAGACCAGAAACTCCAACATTGTAATAAGTCACTCAGCAAGGTAATAGAACACAATGTGAGACAATTACGCCGACCTACGGGCAGCTCAACCAAAAGTTACAAACTGTTACATTGAGCATCACAGGTGGTTCACTCAACGGGACTGCCACTGGAGAAGCAGACGAGACGGCCAGAAATATAAACAAGCTTCCCCTTCCCCCGGCATCACAAAAGCGACTCTCGTAACGCGGTTGCCAAAATGAAGAGAGGTGGGGAAAGTGAGAGTATGAAAATAAGATCGTATAGAAAAATGGGGAGGGGGGGGAGTCGAACAGACAAGAGAAGGTAAGAGCAAATCACTTGAATAAATAATTCTTTAAACTCAGGGGGGGGGGATAATCTATCAACAAGAGCATCTGTGCAAGCCCAGTCTTGGCTGTGTGTGTGTCGCCATGCCTTGACTTTAAGCAACAAACAGAATATATCAACAGTGAGTGTGTCCCTTGTCAATGGCACAGAGATCAAACGAGTGTATCACGAAATAATCAGGGAAACTGGGCCCAGATACTTAATGAACCGATCAACTCAAACATGACTTCATAAACAAAATCTTCAATAGAAGTGTGGACTAAATGGGCCAATCAATTTAATCAACATTCAACAGGTAGAGATAGAAGAGACGCTCACTCAATGATATACGATTGATAAAAACATTTCCCTAAAAGTTCAGTTTGAGTTAAGAACCAAACATCTGGATGTTTTTATAGAGACAACTAGACCTACACTTGGACACTTCAATCTGCTATAGACATATCGCGAAATGTATACTTGTGGACACTCCACAGTGCTATAGACTTGTTTATTGACGAGTTGTGGGCACTTGAATGTGTTCACGACTTAACGTCTGAAATGTTGAATAGTCACTTCATCTGCAAATAGGGCATTGTAGGCATTCGAGGTGCGTTAGGCATAAATATACTATTCAATTAGGCAGAAAGCGTAGTTTATAAAGTATGAGGCTCGGGGGAGCGGGGAGTTTGATGACATCACAATCAATAGTAAAGTATTAGTGATAATCCTATCAACTTGAAACAGCAGACGACACCCATTGAAAGAAGAATTCAAACACATTTCTGCTTCTCTTTCAGACCTTGTGGTCTATGGGGCAGATGATGTAAAGGTCATCTGTTTCTGTGGCCTACGGTTAACGAGGGTGTCATGTGGCCAGCACAACGACCAACCGCCTTTACTTTTCCCGAACTAATGTCAGGTATCCATTAGAGCTGGGGGGGGGGGGGGGAGGGGAAATCAGAGGCGCACAAAAGATCCCGAAATTAAAAATCCCAGTCTTCACCAGGATTCGAACCCGGGACCGCTCAGCCACTGCGCCTCCTAGTATGACAAATGTAAATGATAGCAGTTGTGCTACGTTCCATTTTGAGACCTTCATACTTATACAGATATTGAAGCCAAGCTTACCTGCTTTCATTTCATTTGTATCCAACATGCTAAACAAAATTGACTGCCAACATGGTAAGCACAGCAGACCTACTCTACTAGCATTTCTATGAGTTCTACTTTAAGATTAAAAGTTAGACTTGAGAGACAGTGAACGAAGCGACTAAAAAAAGATGAAAGTGTTGATAACATAAAAAACGTATGGACTTGACAGCTGGGAATGTTAATAACGTGGAGCCGGGCTACATTGGAACCTGTGTCTGTACGAGATGCTACCCAAGAAAACAAGGTGACGTAACCAGTTGACGGAGATAACTCCAGTATGTGTGATACAAGCATGCTGGGATGGATGGAATGCCAGGGGAGTGTCGGTGTTGTTATTCAAGCGGTGCTTGACCTCAACTGAAACATTTTTTTTTAAACTTAATTGAAATGACCCAATGACTGACTTTTGAATCCCGAAACAAATGTCCAATATTCAGTTACAAACAACAACAAACAAATGAATAAAGCACTTGGGTACAAGACTTAACACCGGGCTAGATGATAATCAGTTTAATTAAAAATAAATTAAGTGAAAGCCATATTTTACACCTATTGATACACATATACTGTTTATGAATTCAGTGTTCAAAAGCACAATCTAAGGCGCCAGTGTTCTCAATCTAGTACCTCAGTCTATAACTGTAGTGTCCAGGATCTCAATCTAGTACCTCAGTCTATAACTGTGGTGTCCAGGATCTCAATCTAGTACCTCAGTCTATAACTGTAGTGTCCAGGATCTCAATCTAGTACCTCAGTCTATAACTGTGGTGTCCAGGATCTCAATCTAGTACCTCAGTCTATAACTGTAGTGTCCAGGATCTCAATCTAGAACCTCAAGTCTATAACTGTAGTGTCCATGATCTCAATCTAGTACCTCAGTCTATAACTGTAGTGTCCAGGATCTCAATCTAGTACCTCAAGTCTATAACTGTAGTGTCCAGGATCTCAATCTAGTACCTCAAGTCTATAAATGTAGAGTCGAGGATCTCAATCTAGTACCTCAAGTCTATAACTGTAGTGTCCAGGATCTCAATCTAGTACCTCAAGTCTATAACTGTAGTGTCCAGGATCTCAATCTAGTACCTCAAGTCTATAACTGTAGTGTCCAGGATCTCAATCTAGTACCTCAAGTCTATAACTGTAGTGTCCAGGATCTCAATCTAGTACCTCAAGTCTATAACTGTAGTGTCCAGGATCTCAATCTAGTACCTCAAGTCTATAACTGTAGTGTCCAGGATCTCAGTCCAGAACCAAGTGAGAGCTAATATTGCCATTACATTGGTCATGAATATAAGTTATTTTTTCAAAACGTTTTCGTGATGTAGCAAACAATGTCAATAAATAGTAAGAAAAAAATGTTTTCCAATGACAACTTTTGTGATACAGGAAACTTTTGGGGAAACTCTGTAGCCACATAACCAGTGCTTTTTTTTTGTGTGTGACGTAACGCACCGCTACGGCGTACCGGCACCTTTTACAAAGTGGGGAAAAAATTATTACTTTTCTTGTATTTTAAAGTTTATTATTACTTTTATTAGTAGTTTAAAAAAAATAGGCAATCCATCACTGAGTACCGGCACTGCACATAAATATCATCGTGTGCGTTACATTACATAACACGCACATCAGATTGCCTACTCTCAGCACTCGTTAAGAACGCAGGCACACCACAGACACCAGTGATATCGTGACCTGAGAGACCATTTGTCGCGGCGGACGTCTTTAATTAGAGCTGATGGTGACAACCAAGGTTAGCGTGACACCACCAGAGTCCAGCGCGCGCTGCATGTCACAAGGAAACACGCCCAGGTCTGATAGCACTACGTACACACACCACACTAGACTAGAGATAGCGTTCCACTAGACTGCTGAGCTGTGTGCCAATGACATCCAGTCAGAGACTGTCAAATGGTTATGTCGGTAGGAACTACTCTGCGGTCATACGGAAGTGTACTCGGTCATTGTCATTCAAAGGCTATAGATCGGCTAGGACAGGGGTTCTCAACCTGTGGGTCGCGACCCCCTTGGGGGCCGATTGACGATTTGCCAAGGGTCGCCTAAGACCATCAAAAATAAGGATTGTTATTGTCTATTCTTCTATTGCTGTGTGTGTCTAGGGGGAGGGGGGTCGCGGCAGTGGGAGATTGTAAAAAGGGGTCGCCGAGCTTAAAAGGTTGAGAACCGCTGGGCTAGGACATGAGTTACAACATCCGATGGATGCGTGTGGAGCAAAATGTGTACAAACTTGAGTATGAATAAGAAACAAACACATGTCGTTATGAATCAGAAACAAACACATGTCGTATCCACAATACAAATTCACTGGAACCTTCAATTTTTTTTTTTGTCGACGAGAGGGATTCAAGTCAAAAACATTCTAATCTTCTTGGTAGTTTAAAAAAAAAAAAAAAAGAAATACACAAAGTTAAATCTATGTCTGACATGTTTTGGTTAGATGATTAATGAACGCATTCGGAAGTAAGATGTTAGTTTTTGTAGGAGCCATCAGGCGAATCTAAGGGAAAACACTACCCACCACTCAAGTAGACACATGTAGTTAGTTAAATAGCTGATATAGAAAACAATACACGCCCCTCAAGCAGACAGATGTTAGTTAGTTAAATAGCTGATGTAAGAGAACCTAACATTCGACATACAATCAAACAGAAACATTGTGAGTTGAGTTAAAGTGTTAAAAGTCAGTTACAACTCCGGAGGTCACTGTGTTACTGTGTGTAGTTTCCTTGACTCGGA
The DNA here is from genome assembly GCF_947242115.1 of Biomphalaria glabrata. Lineage (NCBI taxonomy): Eukaryota > Metazoa > Mollusca > Gastropoda > Planorbidae > Biomphalaria > Biomphalaria glabrata. The sequence goes on from NC_074719.1 coordinate 44,183,871, forward strand.
CACTTGGAGGATGTATTTTTACCTTCCTCTTTCGCGTCACCAGACCAAAGACCATTCACACCTCGATATATCAAACTTGAAGCGTTACATCTGTCTGATATAGAATGTCACTACTCGCTTGCACAAATAACGGTGAACTAAGCAAGGTCTACAGCTGATGTACCCGGTACAGAGCAAACACAAATTCAAACGTAGTGAATGCTCAGTTAACATGAAAAGACTGAAAGAGTCGGCCTGGGTCTTGATGGTCATGAGATTACACTTATTTGTAGGGGGTGTTGGCGCTGGATATAAGGCGTGTTTAGATAAGGTTCAATACATCACACGTGTCCAATGGCTTCACGTTGAGTTGTTGTTGGACTCTGTAATTTGCGACATTGTTCGCGTTTCTTCGGGGGACACGTGCTAATTCTGTCCCATTGTGCCGACAATTAACCGCGTATTGTAGGCCACGGTGATTGACCCGCATCTAGCCGACTTGAAAGAACCACAGAATAATGCGCTGTCCATCAGAAATAGGGTCGGAAACGAAGTTAAAAACCTACAGCCACCCTGCCCATTATAAACAGCAATGTTATGAAAGCTATCTTTGCAATTTGGAATCGGATTCGCAATACGTAACAAGGCCAGCTGCGTCTGTAACCCAATTACTATTCATAAATGTACATTTGAATAACAATGTTAACCCCCCTCCCGGAACCAATTTAGTCGCCCATGAAGAGAAATCGATTGACCTGGGATATATCTATAGATCTATCAAAGATTACGACAGCCAGAGGCGTGGATAGTCCCCATGCAAGAGTTGGGTGACGACGGCAGAGAAAACGAAACAGAGAAGACACACCGCCATTGATTGTTGTACTGTGGGCTTCCCTCCCTTGCTGGAAGCAGGGGCAAAAGAAATGGAGACCTAGTTCTCTCAACATGTGGTTTGCATGCGGCTAATGGAGTGTTCTCACTGCACGCCGCAAGACACATTTACGACGAGGATAAACAAAAAGAGTCAAGTGACAGTGGTTCTCAAGCAGTGTAATCCATGGGGGTTCATGTTAACTACATCAGACATTCGTCGATCAGGCTTGAAGCCGCACTCGAAAGATCAATCTATCACTGTCAATCAATCAATAGAAAGCACTCCAGATAAAATACATAAGTGTCATTTGTTAATCATAAGGCTGACTAGGCTCAAGGAGGCCGCCTTATCAATTACCCAAGTGGAGTGTGGGGGGGGGGGGTGAATTAGCTCCAGGTATAGCCTCTTGACTCGAGACGTGGTGGAGTTTCTGTCTCGCAAGCAATGGGACAAAGAAACACAACAGCCGATGCCAACTTGAGGTCATCCCTTACTTAGCCCAAAGTGCAATCGGCTTTGAACGTCACATCCGGTCTCTCGTGTGCATGGACAGTGAGATTGTGTGCTCCTCTTCGATTACAAAACATGCAGAGGAATCTAAAGCTACGTATCGCTGTAACCAAGTTTACGGTACATGGGAATTCTCCAATAAATGCAGAACTCATGTTTGGAAATGATATCCTGGTGATGGGCGTCGAATAAACAACAGACGAGAGTATCTGTCTCTCACAACTGCTCAGAAATGCCTGAACATGATTTCAATTTTAATTGTCAACTCCTTCAATGATTCGGAAAACGTCCAAGGAATTCAACTATTTCGCATTGCAATCCAAGGAATGCGCATCTCAAGTTTCAACAATTTCATGAAAAAAAAAAGTAAGAGGTCGATGACAACAGGAGTGGACCGCAGATGGCAAACCTGGACATAAAAACAACACAAAATAACGAAGTGGCCTGATCACCTGGTTAGAATTCCGGCCAGAAAACTTGCACCAAGAAAAGAGAAGGTAATCCAGATTCTGACTACTGAGAAAAATAAGTCAATGATCACTCCCTTCTCTCACCCACTTACACATAAACACACACACACACACGAGCTAGAAATGTAATGACAGAAAAGAGACGTGAACTAATTACTAACCTATTGCGTTTCCTGCCCAGAGGTTACAGATGCAAGAACAAGTTCCCGAAAAAAACACTATTTTAGCCTTGTCTTTTGCGTATTGACAATGTCTTAGATTTAACCTGTAAAGTGTGAGTGACGATGCTTGAAGACATGTCCAGCCTCACAGCGTGGAGTAGATCTCACGTGTCTCTAAGCACACCATTTCTTAAGTTAGTCTAACCTGAGACCAAAGATGAAGGAAGAGTGCAGTGTTTCACGTGGACACGCAGACCGGGACCATTCGATATAGAAGGCCTAAACACAGACCTGTAGCGTGGCAAAAAGCTATTGGTCTAAACTGCCCACAGGTTGTGACGTTGCAAGCCAGTGTTCAGGCCTTCTCGCGAAGACCTAGTCAAATACATTCTACTAATGCCATGGCGTCACATGATCCCGAAACCCACTAAGGCACTTTCTTTCGCATACTAGTTTTTCGTCTAAAAAAAACAAAAAATGACAGACAACAAACGAGAAAACAGAAAACATTATTGTTCACCAAAGAGACGTACCGGCATGTCAACTATTTTTAGAACATGGCCATTGTGGGTTTTTCTAGATCTCAACAAAGAATTAATTATATTCCCAACATTTTCAAAGGTGTTTGTGTAAGAGAGAGAGAGAGAGTTTATGTTGTTTTTCATCATAGAAGTTTAGGATTTTAGATATTGTATATTTCTAAGGGGCAATATGTTTCTGTGATTTAAAAAAAACTTCCCTAATGCTTTAATTAGTGGAAATAATTATTTCCTATATATTTTATTAACGAAATATTCAGTGTGCCTAGCAGTGTGTTATTGTACTGATTGATAGCGACACTAACGAGCGTAGAAAGCTAACTGTAAATGAAACAGTATTTGACCAGGTCTCAACATGCCAAGTTTTACCTCCACAGTCCAGTCGTCGTCCAGGTCATCATCACTGCTGTACAAACACTCGAACATCTTGACCGGCAGATGACCACAGTATTAGTCCGCGGATCAATACTATCCACAATACTCAAACATCCAACACAGCTCGGTGTGGATGCAGAATTAGTCCGCGGGATCAATACTATCCACAATACTCAAACATCCAGCACAGCTCGGTGTGGATACAGAATTAGTCCGCGGGATCAATACTATCCACAATACTCAAACATCCAACACAGCTCGGTGTGGATACAGAATTAGTCCGCGGGATCAATACTATCCACAATACTCAAACATCCAACACAGCTCGGTGTGGATACAGAATTAGTCCGCGGGATCAATACTATCCACAATACTCAAACATCCAACACAGCTCAGTGTGGATGCAGAATTAGTCCGCGGGATCAATACTATCCACAATACTCAAATATCCAACACAGCTCGGTGTGGATACAGAATTAGTCCGCGGGATGAATACTATCCACAATACTCAAACATCCAACACAGCTCGGTGTGGATGCAGAATTAGTCCGCGGGATGAATACTATCCACAATACTCAAACATCCAACACAGCTCGGTGTGGATGCAGAATTAGTCCGCGGGATCAATACTATCCACAATACTCAAACATCCAACACAGCTCGGTGTGGATACAGAATTAGTCCACGGGATAACTCCTATCCACAATACAATGGGCCCTATCTTTGCTTAGAGTAGGTTTACGCTTCACTGTTTCCTATTCGTGCCACTACTTGCACGCTCTCAGAAAGTTCATCCGCTGAGTCTGGCAGGAAGTGAAATTCATCTAGTCACATGTGAACACAAGATGAGCAAACAAGCACGAGTCTTGCACTTCGTGAGTACAGACACGCAAACAATACACACATTTACGAATCAGATTCCCGGGAATGCTCCTTAAAGAAATATTAGAACAATACTACGAGTGATAAAAAAAAATGACTTATCCAATGCATGCTGGACAAAATCGTATACACAACACTGTGGCAAAAGCAACATTCACACATAAATTCTTTTTTTTTCTCTTCTATTTCCCTTTCAGACGTTGTGGTCTATAGGGCTGATGATTAAAGGTCATCTGTTTCTGTGGCCTACGGTTAACAAGGGTGTCATGTGGCCAGCACAACGACCAACCGCCTTTACTTTTCCCTAACTAATGTCAGGTACCCATTAGAGCTGGGTGGACTCAGAGGCGCCCGAAGATCCCGAAATTAAAAATCCCAGTCTTCACCAGGATTCGAACCCCGGTCCCCGGTTCGATAGCCAAGCGCTTTACCGCTCAGCCACCGCGCCTCCACATATAAATTACATGCAAATAAAAAAAAAATGGAACCAATATAAGGTCACATCGGTTGCACTTTAACCGTTAAACTCAAAGAACTTTTCAATTATTGAAACCCAGGTTTAAACGATCTCATTATTCTAGCGCCTGTAATGTGAAGACGTTTACAGAACATGGGCGGTGCCCGTTTCATTGCAGAAAATATAGAATCTTATTACAACTCAACTATCCGAAGACTACATTGAAATCAACAAGTCTATTAGCCAAACACAAACTTGTCAACACAATGACAGCGAAGAACAAGTTATCAAGACCTGAACTGAACACGACAATGTATTTTAACAGCATCTTCAAATAGTCACCGTCTAATTAAAACATTTGAACTACAAAGAATTGATCACCGCCCGGAGGAACATTAAGAGATCTACTGGTCACGTATCGTTCCGATCTTAAGTTAAAAAGACTAAATAAAAAAGAAAGTGGTTACGAGGGGGTAATAAAGACCAGGTATCAAACTGTATCACAGGACGACAGCTATTAAAGGAAAGGGGGAAGGGAGCGCACACTATCTCGCGGAAACCTGGCTTTACCAGCGTTAAATTTCACGCCAGCAATAACATCCAAACCTTTGGTGTTCAATGCACTAGATCTAGGTGTCGCACGGGAAACACAGGACGCTCGGTGACACACAAAGAGATGAAAGTCACACGGTAACCTCCAAACGTTTACAAACACAACCCCAAACAGCCCCTACACTACAGTCAAATCAATTGGGGGGAGGAGGGGGGCGCTACAAACATGTAGATCTCTCACCTGGTCCTATTGGGAAGCATGATATCGGGGACTGTCACTTTGACGGTGCACAATGGTACTTGGAGTATTGGAGACATAGACAATGATCCCTAATGGCTGACGAAGACAACAGTCACATAACAAGACACTATTGAAAACTAGTGTGACTTCCAGTTAACAGAGGATGGGGTGTGGGGAGTGGTTATGAAGTGAAACAGATGTTGAAAAGTTCATTTCAAAGACTTCCGACAGTCAAAGGACTTCTCCATTGTAGGAATTGGTTGGGGGCGCAGACAAGACCTAAGTTTTGATCAATCTGATATCAAATAATGTCTCAGAAGACAATGGATGCGCCCAGGTGATTCAATAGCTTTGGATTCGTCATGAGAAGGGGCAGAATCTGGTGTGACTGAAATACGGGTATTCAAGATAAGTTTTTCCAGTAAAAGTTAATGACATTAGTCGAAAAATGTTAACATTTTATTTTTTTTTCTGCGATGCAGAGACTTAAAATGTAAGCCTTCTAAGTACTGTGCAGCTGTGTAGTGCATCTAAAACACATCATAAGACCGGCAGATCAAAGAGTGTGTTTTCGGTACATAGACTTCCGAAGACATATGTACAGCAAAATGTCAAGATTCTAATATGAATTTAAATACGCCTCTCTCCCCCCATCTATCACTGTGTTTTCAATACGCCTCTCTCCCAAGATGTTTCTTAAGCCTCTCTCTATCTCTGTTTTAACTCGCTTCTCATTCGGTTTTAAATACGCTTCTCTCGCTCTTGTCTGTAAATATTCTTTTCTTTCATTCTGTTTCAAATATTCTCCCCCCCCCCCAACCTTTCACTTCTTTCTCTCTCTCTCTCTCTCTCTCTCATTCTGTGGTACATAAGCCGAACGACCAAAAAAAAAAAAAGAATGATTTGACCAAGTTACCGAAATAAACAAGGAGTGGCTAATTAGTTAAACCCGAGATACTGTTATTCGCCCGTTGCTGTTCTTAATTAGCAATACAATTAAAAAATGTATGTGTATGTGTTTCAAGTCAAGTTTTCTGAAGAGATCTCCAAGTATACGGGGCACTCATTGTGAAGCGCTGTTGTTTACAGAAACAGGTAAATGGATGTCATGTGACCAAACAACGAACCGCTTTTTACCAGTTAGAGTTGGGTGGACTCAGGCGGTGCCCCCCAAAATTTACAACTTATAGGGATTCAAACTCGAGGCTCTTGGGTTCGAAAGGAGTGCGCCCTGACATTCAGCCACATGGCATCTTGTTTTAAAAACGGTAAACACTTTTGTGTTAAACAGACAAAAGATGCACCCAGGCCAAAAGCTGGCCAGATCGACCGGCGCCTTCGACCCCCAGCAACATTCCAGTTTCCTCCACTTTGTCTCCTGAGGCCTTCGACCCCCAGCAACATTCCCAGTTTCCTACACTTTGTCTCGGCTCCTGAGGCCTTAGCACTGGCCACCCCACTCCTTGTCTTATTAGGATGACGAGCTCCCAAAATGATCCACTAGGAAATGTAAAGGAATCCCTCGCAGATACCTTGCGACCTAAAGGGCAGATGATGTATAGCGTATCAGTTTCTATGGCCCACGGACAACCTAACCAAACAAGAACCAATACAAAAAAATTACCCAATTAGTCATTTAATTATTGGTAATTATTTAGTTTGATAACGAACAAGGGATATAACTAGACAGAGTTATAAGGGCGTAGTTCTTGAGATAATTTTTGTTTTGTTTTGTTATTTTGCTTGTACTTATATTATGTTATGACAATAACTTCATCAGGTGACGGCGTAACAAGTTATTTACAATCTTCAAAAGCAAGAAATGTATTTGTGCGTGTGTGAGAGAGAGAGAGAGAGAGAGAGAGAGATGGAGGTATGTATTCAATTTGAAAACAATTTGAAAAGAAAAAAAAAAGGGGGGGGGGGGAAGGGAAAGTAGTTCACCACCAAGAGGTTGAGGGTTCAAGTGTTCAAATCCAGATCCTAATCTAATGGTGTGGATGACAATGATGAAGTGGGGAGCGCTGGACTTGGCGTGTCAATCATATCATTAAGTCGTCACACGCCTCCACCCCCTCCACCACCCTGGCTTAAAGTAAGGTAAGCTAGAAGTGGCTCAATTTAAATGTATGCATCATGGAACTCATTCACTTGAGTGGCATTTATTGTTTGGGGGGGGGGGGGGATCTTATCCTTCCTAGCTTGGACTTGACCCGCTTTTTTTTCTCATACACATCATTCATTTATTTTTAAAGATACACACACACTGTGTCATTCTTTGTACACAGACATACCTCATTTTTTTCCCATTATCTCTTCATATTTTCACACCGCACAACTCCTCTTTTTCACACACAAAAAAACACACCTTCTCTCTCTCTCGCTCTGTCTCTCATTTTCACATTACATAACACGGTAATCTCCATCTCTTTGTGTGTCAGCGAACGTCCGATATATCCCGTGCGACACCTAAATCTAGTGCATTGAACACCAAAGGTTTGGATGTTATTGCTGGCGTGAAATTTAACGCTGGTGAAGCCAAGTTTTCCGTGAGATAGTATGCGCTCATTACATAACTAATTCTCGCTCACATCTCGCACCCACCCGCGGTATTTTCTCTCAACATATAAATTGTGCATCTCAATCTCTCTTTCGTGCAGTCTCTTCATCTATACTGTTCTTCCTATCTCTAGCATCAGCTGCGTATCTTTAACCCATTTCTACATAGTACAGTTTATTAACGGCGTCGGCAACATATCAGTGTTCTAAATCACCCACGGTCGAATACAATCACCATCAACAAACGTGCGATGCTAGCAAGAAGATGTCTAGGAAATAACGCCTGGTGTTCCTTTGTTAATGTCATCAATCGTGGTAATCGCATTCCTTGTGTTTAGAAAGCCAGTAGTTAAAGTAGGTGGGAATCCAGGCGATGGAATGACTCAGTATCGAATTTAAAAGTAACACTATAACAAAAGAATTAAACGAAACGAACACAAGAAGAATACACTTATGAAACGAATCCACACACAAATGTAAAGAATCAAATTCACGCCCAACGGAGAATATATTAGACAAACCATCCCAGAACAAACAATTCAAGATTCTCCTCTAGAATAAAGAATAAAAGACTTGTTTTAAAACACAGGTACGTCATGTCCTCCTAGAGTTCTTGTTCCCGTGCTGTAGAGTGACAGGTCACACCACAGGCAGGTCAACTAAGGAGGCAAGAGGTGTTTTTTTTACCAGCTGTACCAGGAGAGATAACAGCTAATGAAATAACTCGCATATTATGTCAGTCTGAGTGAAATGCAATGGTATGTGTCAATGCTTGAAGACCTTGACACATGGTCAGGGTGAAGGCGGGCGCTAAGTCACAGTCACTGATTGTTTTAGTCATACTTGATCACGACCATTACCCCCCCCCTCCCAAGAAACGTATTATTATGGTTATTAAGTAAACATTAAGTCTATTCCCCAGGCCATAGATCAACTTAGTGAAGAATACAAACATACTAACAACTACAGCAGTGAATCCCAAAGTAGTCTATATAGACCCCCAGGGGGTCTACGAAGACTTCCAATGAGTCTACGAGTCAATAACAATTTGCGAACCACTTAACTATAGCTTCAGAAAATTGTTGCAGACCAACAGAAAGTGTAACTTGCTCTTACGAGTGACTACAAAAGGACGAGGAAGGAAACAGCTCTCGATAATCGCGGGCAGAAATGGCACAAGTGACAGCGTCATCAAAGACCGAGCTCGTCTTCATGAGTCACGTGAAGATGAGTTGCCTTAGCGCCCGCGGATGTCCAAAGAGTCAGCAGCACACACATTTTGGATTGAAAGTGAGACTGTAAATAATGACGTCTGAAGCTGGTTCTCTACATGCCGCACTGTTATGGAGCGTATGCAAGTGCTTATGATGTAACTACGGGGAAAGTATGGGTGGATGTTTTTGGTTGTGTAGGCTAACGATGAAACCTTGAGGATGTCTGGCGCTATTCGATGGAATAAAAGAGGACCGGTGTGAACGTTAACAATGAGAGACTAACGAGAGACGGTAAAGACGTGTACAATTAGAGTTATATCTTGTTAAAATTAACATTTCCCTTGTATTTCTACATACATCTCTTAGAAGTTGACGCAGTGCATTACCTAAGTTTGTTTTAAAACGATTCAAGTTTACTTCATTAAGACTTTAATGCGCCTACAATGGTTCTAGCTGTACTAGCTAGGCGGGGTGAGTGTGGTGAAATAGTTGATATTTATATTCGTGTAACGTCGTGAGAATATGTTCAAAACATTGATTTAGTGTGCTTCTGGCTAAGTCTCTTTCGTCAGTTCATCTGTCGTTCTAGTTTAACAAATTGCAAAAAAAAAAAATTTAAGTAACAATGTAGAGACTAAAGCAAGGCTTTATTATTAAGTGATTAAGTCCAACCAAATCATCAAGGTTTGCGCTAGATCTACAATCGACAAGTCACATTTGAAGTACAGTGTAGAGTGCGCCTCCTTTGATACAACTGTTGGCATCCCAATATTGTAGGATCTAAGTACAGGATGACCCAATGTCGGCGTGAACAAGATGACACGTTCTGCATGACTGATGCCCCGGTCTCTTGCTCCAGTGACTCTATTTCTCACGTGAACTTTTACGTCACGTCGTACGCACAGATGACGTCACGCCTTGCCGATGATAGATGACTTAGTCATAGTAACCCAGTCAGTCTCACGGACAGACCATGATTCACGTGACGGGTCGAACAGCACCAGGTTACATGACATCACTTCGACTGCCGCTCTGATGTTTAAATATGACTCAATACATAGACATAATCTCCTTTGCTCCCCCCCCCCTCCGACTCAGACACAAACAATTCAGTACATACCTAAGCCCCAGGTAGGGGACAAAGTGGGGAGATGATTTAGCAAACAGCTAGGTAAATAGTAAATCATTTAGTATTGTTCTCAAATTTCACACCTTGCATGAACAGCTAGATCTATATGAAAAGAACTAGCTTTTGTTTGTACATTGTGAGAATGTCATTTTTAAACGCCAAAGCCTTGGGTTTGAAATATTTAGGAGCTTAAATACACACATTCACGACCTTACATAGACACATTCACGACCTTACATAGACACATTCGCGATCTTACATACACACATCCGCGATCTTATATACACGCATTCGGAATCTTACATACACGTATTCGGAATCTTACATACACGTATTCGGAATCTTACATACACGCATTTACTATCTTACATACACACATCCGGGATCTTACATACATTCACGAACTTACGTACACACATTTAGCAGTACACATTTAAGTGTACTAAACCTATATACCTTCCTTACAACCACATAGTAGAAGTGTTCTAGGCAAAGAGTTCAAAGTAAGTCCTCAAATCAAGTATGGAAATAGGGTGGGGGGGGGGGGGTGAAGGGTATGTTTATAAACATTAAGTAAAACCGCACAAATTGAGTCGCGGCCCGACTGTTTGGTTACGATGAAGAAAAAGGTATTTAATACCAGATACATATGTATACTGCCCTACGCCAGACAAAGAAAAGTTCCTGACTAAGAGAGCGCCTAACTAGACGGAAAGTGGGCAGGCACAGAAACAGAAACAGGGGCAACTGAAACGTATTGCATCTCACACACACACACACACACACACACACACACACACACAAGCACGTTGTATAGATCACCTTCAGCCTGAAGGCAAGTGAACATGAATCTCACTCACGATTGTGTTGTCCTAACCTTTGTGCTTACACAATGTGGGAAGGTTTAAACCCCCCCCCAATCACAATCTTCTACGCCCACTGCAACCCCAGGCCTTGCAGACTGACAGTCTACTTATAATTTAAAGATACCCACCCACCCCATAACAAAAAAAAAAATAAAAAAATTTCAGAGTAGATTGCACAATTCTATCTTACACAATCGCGAGCTTCATTTCTGTTTCATGTGTCCAACAATTCGAATAAAACCCCCAGCCTCCAGTTTTATTTTCCATAACTCAAAATTGTATGTCGATGTCAGAACACTGACAAAACCAATGGACCAGAGACCTAACTTTCAATTTGCGACAATGAAAACCACCTTGCCTCAGGCCTCTTCGAACAAAAACTAATTTGAACGTGTTCATCTTAACGCTTTCAAGTCTAGATGAGTTTAATCCCAAGATAAATCTAGAACATAAGCTTCATTAAGGACACGTTGCGAAGTTCAAAAGACGGATTTGCCATCAATGCTATGCCGCGAGATCGTTATCACAAAGACAAGCCAACTATCACACAGATTCATGGACTACATAATATGTCTAAGTCTCAAAATATCGTTAAGTCTAAATATACAAACGCTTTGGGAAACCTGGGGAAAAAAAGGGGGGGGGGGTCGGATACCAGCCAACAACAATACAAAAAAAAAGTAAAATTAAAATAGTTATAAGAAAAAATTGAGTTTAGTCTATCATATAGTGTGAAATTACCAGGACGCTAGTTTCCTAGTGAATGCTAAGCCTAGATTAAATCATAACACAATCACATCAAGGGAACAAAAGTTTAAAATTAAACACTATTTAGTCGGGCTTTTTACTGCCTTTTTTAAAATTCAAGTGTACAGACAGTCCTGAAGAATTTAAAAGAGTACATTTAAAAGAGTATATTGTTTCTTTAACCACTGCTGGCAAGCCTAGGGAACGGTGGTGGCAGTACAATGCCTACTGAGTACATTATGCGTGGTAATGAAGAGAAACACCAGCGCTGACTGAACATTAAGGAGTTAAAACAAATGATAGACCATTCCCCAACATAGAATGCAAGGAGACTGGGGAAAAGACCCTGATAGCAAATGTGGCGCTGCACTCAAGTGCCCTATCACTCGTAGCAATGTGCCCACATATTGTAAAGATGTTTTATTATTCACACACTGTTTTGCATGTTAGTTCAAAGAGGATCAAAAATATCAAAGTTCCGAAGGACGGGGATTTTAACATTCCTGAGCTAACCCAAAAAGAAACGGGCATCTGTCCGGAAAGTAAAATTGGTAAGTCTCCACATCGTAATCAAAACTACTGACCACAACAGATTCCTGGTGTGAATTTGACCCGCCATATAAAGTCATTCGGCCTACTTTCAAGAGTGCGACCAACACAAATATATGGCCTTCTAGTAGTCACATGATCGCTGTTACCGCGGAGATAACTGTATCCTTGCTGGGAAATAAATGCCTTTAATGTCGCCTCGAGGCTATGGCCAAGCGTTTTCAAAGCGTAAGGAGACGTTATCTATACAACCAGACCAATTCAAGGTCCATAATAGAGGATAGTTTAGACCAGTGATTCCCAAAGTGGTCTATATAGACCCCCAGGGGTCTACGAGGACTTCCAGGGGGTCTACGGAAGTGAAAAAATAAATTGGGGGTCTATGACCTGTAAATGGGGGTCTACGATAGTGGATCTCATTTAAGCATGTCGAGACTTTAAATTTCATTTCCCATTAATGGTTTGTGCCTTAGTTAATCATTTGAATTGCAGCTATGTTAGTCGAATGATTTTATTTTGAAGTTTTAACATCTTTTTTTAACTAGCTTAATTTTGTCTATATGAAAGTAATATTGTACATGACCGAGTCTAAAAAGAACTGTAGAAAGTGCAGTGTTGGTTATTAGAAATTTGGATTTATTTCGTCCTTGTGAAACAAGCAAATGCATTTGTGCTTTTTATACAATAAAGTTTAAAGTTATGTCGCTATGAAACCATTGAATCTGGAACATCATTTGAGACAACGCCAACATGATAAAATAGATTCAGATTTGAAATACTTTGGATCACTTCAAGTTCAGAATAGACCCAGAGTAGAAAGTTTGATTAAACACCACAAAAGAGAAGAAGTTTGTGGGCATTTTAAAATATTTTACTTTATCAAACTCTAGAAAACTGCACACTGTAGGAAAAAAAAAAAAAAAAGACTTTGCCAGCTATTGGCGAGGTTTTACAACCTGTTTTACACAACCCTATATCTGATATCATGAAAAATATTCCTTTAAGCAACAATACAGTTCAAAGGTGTAATGGTAAGATGAGTTAGGACACTGAAAGGTTCTGATGTAATTACTTGCAAATGACTTACTTCTAAAAAAAAAAAAAAAAAGTTGGACTAGTTAACCTTGCCCGATTTTATATTTTATTTTTATACTATCAAATTTTTCGTTTTTATGAATCAAGAATAAAAAAAAAACTACTTTTTGATCAATGGCTCCTTCACACTGAAGTTTGATATTTGTCGAAAGGCTTAAATAGTGTGACAATATTTTGTCTGAGTCCTTGGGTGCTAAAGATCCAATTTTAAAACCAAAAAAATAAGCGGGAAGCTGACATAGTCTATTTAACAGACTTCATAAATTTAATGTGGATAATTTGCTGCGACAAGGTGATAACCTAAATTTTGTCAAAGCGAAATCATAATCTCAGTGTTTCTTGTGAGGATTAAATGAATGTAGCATGCATTGGAGAGGATGAATAATGTTATTTTCCAAATTGAACTTAGTCAAACATTATCTAGTCGAGAAGATATAATGTTAAACCTTAATTGAAGCTCAATATGGAAATTTTATTATCAAACTTTTCAACCAATAGGGCTTTTTTTTTGTATATATATGGCCTAGAATCTGTGAGAAAAACAAATTTGAAGTTAATGAATTTCCTAAAAAAAATCAGGGGGTCTACCGAAAACTGGAAAACATGGCAAGGGGTCTATGAGACAAAAAAGTTTGGGAACCACTGGTTTAGACCAATTAAACTAACACGTTAAGCCGGTGGTCAAGACACTTGAACTCCACCGGAAGATCATGCTGACCTGCAGGCCACCATTATGAAAGCTACACAGTCCCAATTCCGGACTAGCGTCTGTGTTGACAATGACCAAACTATTCTAACGGGGAGAGAGAACACACACAAAAAAAAAAAAACACCTGAATACCAGGCCTAATCAATAGTGTTGTCTGGACCAGTTACAGGTCACCGGCCCCAAGAACCCAATGAAAACAAAGTACCACGACCGAACTGAAGAGCTCCGAAACTCGTAAATAAAACAAGAAAAGATAACTCGATCATATTATCCAACCTTCAGAGAATTGAATTCATGGTAATAATCTGTGGTTCTTGCGTAAATGCATAAAAAAAAAAAAAAACAAGATACAGGTGATGCTCCATAACTTTGTTATCTTCGTTAGGGTCGTTGGCATTCTTCCTTCAGTTTGACGAGCAAGAAGCAGACAAATCTTAAAGACTCAACATTCCAACGACGTCAAGATACACTGGTATTGCACACAACTGCACTTTTAGTTTATAGCAAAGGAGATAGTGCTGTATATATATATATATATATATATATATTATCAGGGCCGGCCCAAACAATTGCGACCCCCATGCGAAACGGATTGCGCTGGGCTCAGTCCGGGTAGGGATGAGCGTAATGTTAAAATTGTAATTTTTTTTATTAGAAAATACATTCGTCTTTCCAATAAATTAGTAAAATGAAAGATAACAATGCCGGGTATTTTTTTAAATCGCGCGAAGGATTTGCACCCTACAATGATAGTTTTGTCTATTTTTCAGATTTGTATAAATTTTAGGGAGACTTTAATAATTTCAGATTTCCAGGACTTTTTGATATATTTTGCAATTACTTGAGAAAATCAGGAGGCCGCGGAAACCCTGTTATTATATATGTTATAATGGTTTAATTTAATAATTTACACCTACAATTAGCGCGGGTCCCATGAAAGTGCGGGGCCCACTGCGACCGCATAGGTTGCAGTGGCCTAAGTCCGGCCCTGTATATTATGTTATATTGTATAATTTGCTACACGCTATAGACCACAAGGATCGCGAAATAAACAATACACCCAACAGAGAATGAGACTTTGGCAGACAAATATAAGCTTCACATTTTTGAGTGTCCTTCCATATAAAGATTAATACAACAAAAATCCACGCATGCCCACGAGGTGTCCATCTAATCTACTATCACATGTATCAGTTGTAGATAAATAACGCATTCATTTCTTTGTTTATCTTGAGAGTGATTTCCTCCTGTTTCCGATTTATGACAACACACGATTTGGTCAAAGTTTTAACTACAAGGAGACAAGAATAATTAATTAGTGTACTTTTACATTCTGCTTCCAACACTCTTAAAAACACAATAACTTGTATATATCCAAAACGGCCTTCACAAAACAACATAACACCAAACTATTTAAACAATAATCATGAAAAACTATTTTCTTACACAACTATTTTTTTTTTAAATAGTATCCAAGTTCCACAAGAAGCAACACAGCGTAAATATAAAACCAGTTTTTTTTCCCCACTAAGTGTGAGGTTTGAAAGTGAGCCCTAGGTTAAAGTTTACATTCTCCCGTCAGCGCCATCTGTTGAGCGTGTGTGATAGATGTATGAGGGAGTCCCAGAGAATTTATCACCCCCGCCCATTTGACACATGCATTGCAGGAACAATAGTCACACGTGAGATTGGGAGGTGGGCGCCCCACCCCGAGCATCGACAAATCCTAATTCGTATTACTTTTTGTCTATTTCAATTGGACGAGTTTAAAACTCAAAACACTGAAGATCTACCAGCCCACTGATATTCCCATTAAATGCTGTCTCAGGCTTTCTAAAAGTTCAGCCACGATGTCTCAGAGTGCACATTACAGATGTCCCAGTGTGCACATTAAATGGACAAAAAAGTTATCTTGTTATTTAAGAGTAAGCCAGAAGATGTTCTTGTTAGGCCAATGCATACTAACGATGCTAACTGCTTCTAAGCTTGAAAGTGTAAGTAGAGAGTCTTTAGATATCACGTTAGAGGCGAAGTCTTAAATAGTTCCAAAAAAAAACATTAAGGAAAAGGTCGGAATACAAGCTACCGAGATCATTTGGTGCAGCGCTCCTTTGGGGCCAGCTGCCAACATTATGAGACGCTGTTGCTTTTAGCTCTGAATTGAAGGCATCGTTAAACAGACATCTTTAGAGAGCTTTCTTTAGACTGCGTGCTCGACAACGTTAAAAACATATATATGAAATAATGTCTAGTATAAACCTTCACCCCAAAGATACACGTGTCTTTATAACTAAACTCTAACAATGGTCAGTGCTAGACTAGAGTGTATCACAGTGTTTCCCAAAACTGTGTTCCGCGGATCCCTAGTGTTCAACGAGACCTGAATAGGTGTCCCACGAACTACTGGAATAAGTAGGTAACTAGTAGGCCAACACGTGAATTAATCTCTTTAAAAAAAAAATAAGCAAAGTGTTCCGCTAAATACTCTGAATGTGCGAAGTGTTCCGTTAAGGAAATGTTTGAGAAACACTGGCGTATCAAATTAGTTTTTTCCCAAGCTCCGACACTGACTCTAACGCAGGCCCGTGGTGTTTATTTTTAGGAAAGTAACATAGCTCGACTAGCGTCAACTCTACACCAAGTTAAGACAAGGGTACCGTTTACATCGGCCTCCAGCACGCTCGAGTACTTACGACCTAAGTTTCAAAATCAAAGACTTCAACTTCTTGGACATCAGTTTCGAAATTTCATTGCGGTGTAGAAGTAAGCGTGACCTTGGCACCTAACGCGATTTTTTATATTTATGCTTTTTACATTTCAAACAAGTTTCCTTTAGGGTTTAGTCGTAACTTCTCCATTGATTAGATCAGACAGTTTTGTGGACGGAATATAATTCGTGCCAGCTTTAAAAAATGACGTGGCAAGAGTTGAGCGGCAGTACTGCAGAGCTTATTGACACGCTCAACTCTAGACGAACTGAAGATGGCCAAGCTACTTGAGCTGGAAACAAGCACAACGCGAAGCTCATTGCCCAGAGTTCAATAGGAAGGGGGGACACACTGAACATACAGAGCAGTGACGGATTTCCACCCTACAGGGTTTAGTCGTAACTTCTCCATTGATTAGATCAGACAGTTTTGTGGACGGAATATAATTCGTGCCAGCTTTAAAAAATGACGTGGCAAGAGTTGAGCGGCAGTACTGCAGAGCTTATTGACACGCTCAACTCTAGACGAACTGAAGATGGCCAAGCTACTTGAGCTGGAAACAAGCACAACGCGAAGCTCATTGCCCAGAGTTCACTAGGAAGGGGGGGCCACACTGAACATACAGAGCAGTGACGGATTTCCACCCTAGAAGTATTCAACAGTAACGAGCATATGGATCTCTGACTTCTAAGTATAAGAGTTTAACCTGAACACAGCCCCCTCTGGTCAATCATATTCAAGTGTGGTGGCACTTGCTATCCTGGCGGAAGCAATTACAAGATTAGATAAATGCAATTTGTATGTCGACTAACTGTTATTATTTTAGTGCACAGTTGGAAACAAAAAGTTTTAGTTACATCTCTTTCTTCTAAAAGAAAAACATGTTTAATATATTTAATATTATATATATATATATATAAAAGAAAACTCTAACCTATATATTTTCGATAATCTTATTTTGAAACTTAATCTGTTAACAAGCAAAATATAAAAAAAAAACTCTTTAAAAAAAAAAAGGTTATCTAAAGGGAAAGAACTCCGCCTTTGAAACTTTATCAATACTGGTACCAAGTTATTTCCCTCATTCGATATCAAACCAAATAGAGAATGAGGGAAATAACCAATAATTAATTGACTAATAGTTTTTTTTATGGATTCGTGTTTTGTTAGGTACAATAAATACTTGTTTAAAGTATCAAATTGATCGGAGAATTCGCGAGGGAGAAGTAGCGTTAAAATGGGTTGTTTTTTGTTGTTGTTGTTTTTGAGTGGACTAAACCCAACACATTTAGCCATGTGTGTGAAAACTGAAGGATAGGTTTCCTTTGTTTGTATCAAACAAAATAATGTAAACACAAGAAACTAATTAATTAAATAACAGTTTAGTAACGTTTTTTTTTTGTCCTGTCAATATTCTAGCTATTAAGTACTCTTGCAAAGTCAACACTTTTAGAATTTTGTAGATTTCACCTTACCAACCCAGCCCCTCCCCTGTGTGATGTCCCTTCAGACTTGGTCTTACCATCGTTGTTTATTTTTTGTTTGTTTGTCTATGGTCTATTGTTAGTCTTAACTTTTCCATTCATCCAATCCACTTTTCTTCCCTTTTACAATGAGTTGTGTGTGTGTTGGGATAAAAAGTATTATTTTAGGGTTAAGGTTTTGCTTTCAAAAGACAAGACACGATTGACCTCAGCCGAACCCAAACAAACCTACCACGCCTATACCTCAGATATCGAACAGCCCAGTGTAGACAAGAAAGGTGATCAGAGTGACCAACAGATTACTACCACTGTGACACGTCGTATCCAATGTGATAACAGTACTGTGACCGCCCTTATTGACACACCACCCACTGAGACTATATAGGCATAGTTTATCTTTTTTTTTTTAAATTTCGTTTCCAATGACTAACTGTTACTAACTAAATCTCTATTTATAGCGCCCAAACCTCAGCGGAGAAAAAAAAAGGACCAAATAAAAAAAAAGGGGGGGGGGTTCGCGAAGAACAAAAAAAAAGTATTAACCTAAGTAAAATTCCCCTTTCAGACCTTTTGGTCTATAGGCCAAATGATGTAAAGGCCATCTGTTTCTGTGGCCTACGGTTAACAAGGGTGTCATGTGGCCAGCATAACGACCAACCGCCTTTACTTTTCCCCAACTAATGTCAGGTACCCTATTAAAGCTGGGTGGACTCAGAGGCGCCCGAATATCCCGAAATTAAAAATCCCAGTCTTCACCAGGATTTGAACCCAGGATCCCGGTTCGGAAGCCAAGCGCTTTACCCCTCAGCCACCGAGCCTCCTATAACCTAAGTGGTTTAATTCTATTACATTCAAAATTTGAATAATAAATGGAGAAGTATTTTTAGTGTTTTAAAGACAGGATTTAGTCTTCCCACGACGCTCATATAAAGATGTCCTGCATCTGCAGGCAATTAGCCATTACAGACCATAGAGAGCAATCAATCGGCGATTCTCATTAGCTCATGGCAATGGTGTCGAGATGGTGTCGAGATGGTGTTCCCAAGATAACATCCGGCCTAGATAAAAGCTGTGTAAAAAAAAAATAGAAAGCTTGGAAACACAATGATGCACTTATTGTCAAAACAACAGTAAGACTTTGCAGGACTAGCTTGAACCTACCATCGACACCGTAACCTTCGATAGGTCACTGGGGTCAAGGCTACGCGCGGTATTTCGAATCATGGCTATTATTGTATCGGCTGCCCGCTACTCTTTGTTTAGCGGACGTACAAAAAATGTGTGGATACAGTGATACAAGTCTGGAGAGGGTCACGGTCACATTCGTGCCGCACCAGCCCAAAGTGGTTGTCGCCCCCCGTCCCGCTGACCCAAGAGATCGCCCCCAAACTACGCCGAGGCTTTCACCCTCCCCCCCCCTCTAGGACGAGGCGAGACCAACGACATGGCAAACAGTGTAAGTAAACTTGAACTCCAGCGTCCGGGACAGCGTGGGCGGGGGGAGATAACTACGAGAACACAAGACAACTCGTCATTAGTACTTCCTGACCAAACAACCAAGTTACCGCTACTTCGACCAGTTAGTGACTTGACTCAAGTTCTAATGTATCGCTGAGACGTGCCGCTGCTCTCGAATCGCACCTTCTAATGCATGAAACCCCGACTTTATAAGACAGATTTTTTTGTTTCATCTGGATTTAGAAGATTAGGTGACAGCCAAAGCCTAGTTCAAAATACTTACAATTAGTTGACAAAGGTCATGGACATAAATATATTAGCTAGCAGTGCCTAGCCGATTAAAAAACAAAGTGTCTGTGGTTTTGTTTTTCTCAATTTTCATTTGAAAATACGCAAGATAAATTAGCATTTTAAAAAATGCCAAGTTTATGAGGATTTTGATAGTTCTACTACAAGAAGTTACATTTTTTTTTTAAATATCTTCGTCTTTCTTGCAAGGTAAACAGCTGCATAAATCATAATTACGTATCATAGCTGTTTCTATTGTACGCAAACTACGTTTGATGAGGACACAAATAAAACTGCAGCATGATAATGAACCGACGTCTCACGGATAAAGAGTGAACCACATTCACTCGAGACCAATCGTTATAACGGCCTAAACACGTCACAGGTATGTATGGCGTGTCGATGAGCTATTGGTCTAAACTGCCCACACGTCGTGACGTTGCAGTTCAGGGTTGAGGCCTTCTATAACGCATGGTCTCGATTTACTTGGCCATTCGACCAACAACTTGCGTGACACGGTTCAAATCTTTCTCTTTAGAACCCCCGGGTCCGTCCTAATGAAACATGGTTGTGTCAAAGAATACAAATATACAGAAGAAGAAAAAAACGCGTGAATAGTCAATAAGATAGGTCTAACTACTATGTAGGTCTCCGTATTTGGGTTATAGAACAACTAAATCATGCATGAAAAAAAAATTATACTACTGAGTAATTAACTCTTTCTCTCCGTAATTATTTTTACACGTTTCAAAGGAATTCTTCATTTTGCTCATTACTATTTCACTCCCCTGTTATATTTAAGCTTCAATAGCTTTGTTGTTTGTGATCAGAAAATGTTGTATTGGGTATAGAATTAAAGGGAAATGCATGCTCTTTTTTACACAACACAAAGTCAAGTTTATAAAATTAAGCATTAATTTATTTTAATGAGGTCAAAAACCAACGATGGTATCGTCGATCAGGAGAGAAAGAGTTAATGTGTGTGTGAACAGCAAAAGATTGTGCGTATGTGTGTATATATATATATAAGGGGGGGGGGGGAGTGCATTAAACGCCTCCCTACATATCCCAGTGTACGGCTATCTACAGTACGTGACCAGAGAAGCCGTTACGTTGACATCAGGTGATGATTCAAAGTGTCAACATTAAATAATAAATACAAACAACAGACGCGAGCCGAATGTTGCCAAGAGATGAACACCGCACGCTGCCCCCCCCCCCCTCCCTTCCGCCCCATTTGAAAACAAACCAAAGCTAATAATTCAGATCTACAAAAGGGAGACAACGCTCACAGAAAAAAAAGGGCGTGTCCCGAGGCACACAACTCTTGCCAGCGTAGATTGCACAACAAAACATCAATGTGTCCAACACACTCACGTTGTATCAGGGTGGTGCCCCCCTTCCAGACTCTTGTCATTATAAATACACACGGGAGAGGGGGAGAGAGAGAGAAAACAATAGACAGGCTTCTAGAGGGTGTCGCATTACGAGGAACCAGGAATAACGTGGGAGAATGGAGAGCCAGGGGCCACAGGAAGGCCAAACTGAACGCGAAGAAGATACTGACCTCCTTGTCAATGCATGTTAGTCTACACACACAATTCCAGGGTAGGCAGGAGTGTGTGAATAGTAGAGTTAAATAAGGACAAGTGCACAGGAGGGTTTGTAAGGTTAAAAATTGAATAGATATATTTTAACAATAAGAGAAACTAAAGTCTACGAGGGTGTCACGTGGCCAGCACGACAACCAATCAGCTACATATTCGTCTCTCAACTTTTTTTGTTAAATCAAATGAAGAGAAAAAAAAGCTTAACATTTTAGACTTTTGTGGGCTGTGGAGGAGCGGAGGTTTCCATGCTGCCTTTAGGCACTCCGAAAATTAAGCAAACACAACTCAGCTTTAAACTCAAGGATGCTGATACGCAGCCAAACTGCTTATGCCACACACCCCACATGTTATTTCAGCAATATTTGTTAATAACTTTGTCCTCGACAGACTAAAAACAACAAGAATACAAACTCTACTACACTTTCTATCAAAACAGTAGCACAAAACTTGGAATTATCTAAAATATAAAACTCGTCAGTATGTTTCTCTCCATTTCAAGGAAACCCCTCATTGAGTTATCAAGTGCTTATCTTGAACAGGGATGTGCCTACAAGGACAACATGTGTTATGAAAAGGACTAGTTCTACTGACACAATGCACACACACAGAAGTGAAAGTCAAAACTCTAGGGATAAGTAGATCATTACCTACAACATCTAACCTTTGACATTTTAAAGCTTTTAAAATAGTTTTTAACCTTGATCCTAAAAGCAGCACAAACCGGTCAATCTTATATAGGCCAAGAAAACTAACATTGCTAGAATGGGAAATATAGACTGGGAGGGGCATTACCAGATTTGTGCTCTTTTTAATTTGAAATAATAATCTTTCAGCTCTATCTTCACACATCCTTGAACCCTTAAAAAAACTCCTGGAAAAATGAATGTTCCTGAAAATCAAACTGATCGACACACCATGACATAATAAGGGCTTGGGGCTTACACTCAATAAATTGCAACAGGAACTGGATGCTATATATGTATGGTGTTAAGTGTATGTGATGATTAGAGCATTATTAAATCTCTATTTGTAACTTTCAATCATGTATTCATCATGTCAACACATTTGTAATATTAGCGTGATAAATGTAAGATATCAAATGCAATGATGAGTTAAATGTGTTGTTGCATATTGAAGATTGAAATGGAAAACACAGCAGCTATTAATAAAGAAAAATTTAACAATGTGTGGAATGAAATGATGTATAAAATACCATGATGTACCGGTTAACAAATTAATGACCCAATCAAGAAAGCTAACCAATAAAATAACTCATACTACCGCATACTCAAGATTCAAGACAGGACTCAGTGACAGGGGCAAGACAGGTTGATTGAGTGCAAAGTGAAAGCAGCATTAAGATGTTTTGTTGTTTCTCTGAGAGACAGTCTCTTTTCCTCCATCCTTTTTGTGTCCACTCTTAAATCCTTGTTACAGGCTTGTAGTATTTAGATTGACCAGGTCTATTTGTTGGGGACTAATAGATCTAAAGTCAAGTCTTTATATATAACATATATAGTTGTAGTATAAAACTCAAACTGTCGACTTGTAGATAAATTTGATATATAATCTATATTTTTATACATAAAATATCAAGATAACTTATTAGGACTTAGACAAAGATCTAAAATCTAGCCTCTAGATTTACTTAGAGACTTAGTTTAACTTAATTTAACTTAACTTAGATTACTTTCTAGAGATACACTGATATACTCTAATTCTCTATAGTATACTATTTTACTTTGATTCTAAAGATGAGCCAATCGTAGTATTACCATTTATGAGGGAGTAGATCTAGATATCTAGATTCTAAAAGTATTTACTATTATCTTATTATTAGACTAATAGATCTAGTTCTCGTCTAGTTATGCAAGTATTATTAGGGACAGGGATGATGTGCACTCAGTCAGCAGTGTTTCACTTATCAACATTTATATTGATGATATGTGGATCTAGTAATTCTAATAAATCTAGAATCTAGACCACTGAGACAAGTCAGGCTAAGTGTCTCAGTATACTCAGTACTAGAATCTAGATTTAGACTCTCTTCTCTTGTCTAGTAACTATGTTACATGTATGTTTAAAAATTTTAACTAAGTTAAGTATACATTTATAATTCACTCATATCTAAATTTAGATCTAGAATCTATAGTATATAGATCTAGATTAAGTCTAGATCTAGAATCTAGTTAATTTTAAGTAAATTCTTGAGACTAGATCATATCTAGATTCTAGACATAGTCTATCTACTAGAGTAGTTTAGGCTATTCGAACACCTACCTAGGCCAAAATTTCAAAGTTTGACTTTGACAGCGCATTATTTGATTATGGTTTGACATAGAAAAGAAAATGAAGTATCAAAATCTTCATTAGTTTAAGGAGAATAAGGATGACTACTTATATTTGCACCCCTAACCTATATTTGTTATTATATTCAAGGTCAAAGAGGCCATGTGTTTTCATTTAATTCAAACAAATTTGACACACACGTTTGATTCCAAACACCACAATTTATTTCAAACAGTCTCTATATTTTGACATCAACAAACTCAGATTTTAATTCTATATTAATATTAACTAAGATCCCCAGGCATAGCCCCTCACATGAAATCAATAAGATGTTTTCAAATTATGCATAAATATGAACACAAAAAAATAAAAATATGAACACACTTATTCTACCAAAATTAGTTTACTGGGATAGTGACTTCTACACCGACTTTAAGATTTATTATATGTTTGCATAATTAGATGTGTGTTGAATGTTTGTGTTTTTTGTTTATTCATTTAATAAATTTCAAATACAGTTGATCTTTTGTAGAACTGTACAGGCTAGGATGGCCATTCTTGACTAAATAGCTGAATCCTCTAAATTCTCTCTATATAAATCTAGATCTATCTAGTAGGTCTAGATCTAGGCATTTAACCTCATTCAATGTATCAAGCTCACTCCAAACATTTGCCCATTTATTCTCTATAAAAAAAATAACAACAAAAAAAAAACAAATATAATATAAGATCATTAACATTGATGTCCAAAACTGACTGTTTGAAATAAATTTTGGTAAGAAAATCGTAACTTAATACAAACACTGAAACACCCTATTAATTTTTTTTTGTATGGAATCAAACAACTTGGATTATGAATCAAATAAATCAGCTCCAAAAATAGAATAAATATTGCCAGGCTCATTAGCATAGACTTCTAGTAGCCAACCAAAAAATATTGTCTTAAGTTTTAACCCTAGGAGGAGGTAAAGTCATCCTGGTAACATAGGAAAAAACATCCTGACTTAGAAATTTGAAATTCTTTTTTCTTACATAAAAAGACAGCTAAATGGAAGGAAATTGGGTCAGAATCATTGGAAAATGGACAAGCACATTTGGTCATTATACACTTTATACAGCATGCTAGTTTCATATTAAATATCAAAATAAAGATGTAACGGCCACAAAAACAGCGAGTGTTCGAATTCATGTAATGTCCAGAATAAATAAACTACTCTAGAATACTCTAGATTCTAGATCTAGAATAATCTAGATATTAAGATATCTTAGAACAGCTACTCGTTTATCATTATGATTATCATTACTGAGCTAGATTATTCTAGATCTAGCCTAGATATCTAGATCTAACTAATCTAACCAAGCTAACTCTTACTTATAGTCTTACTTAACTAGAGAGCAATTAGACCTAGAATCTAATACTTTTAACTTAGTTACTTAGTTGACAAGACTCTTAGTCGTCTTAGACTTAGTACTTACTACTTAGTGACTCTAGTCACTCTAGACTACTCTAGTCTAGAGTCTAGTGACTCTTTAAGTAATTTATTAATTTAACTAGATTCTAGTTTAACTCTTAGACTGGTCACTCACTCACACTCAGTCACACTGGTCTAGAATTCATATTAGTTATTAGTGTAGAGACTAGATAATTAGATAGATCTAACTATTAACTATATTATATTATTTATAATATAGAGTAATAGAGTCTAGATGTAGATAAGATATACTAGAGGCCTTAATACATATATAATATAGATTGAATTGATACTGAATCAGAATTTATTATCATTATTATATAAAATGTGAATGAGAATGTGTCATTGTGATCAGATTGTGTGTTGAATGTAGATCTAGATTCTGACTATAGTATATGTGTGTTCTTACCTGACTGTATGAGTTGCTTTCAGACGCCATTTTGATTGATATTTCCAACTCTGGCTCTTCCTACGTGAGGCACTAGGCCCGACGACCCTTTTCACAGAATTATTCTTTACTTTCGAAGTACGAATTATCCAAAATAGTTACACTTCAAGTGCCAGAATAACTAACATTATGAATTCGAAAGTTTTATTTATCGAAGGTCCCAGTGAGGGCTGACATTTATCTAGTCACGTGAACTTTTTAACCAATCACATTAATCCTTTTAAAATTGCTTAGGCTAGGCCATGAGAGAAATTCGCAAAATACGATTCTAATCATTGGTCAGCTTTAAGAATTTATAAAAACCATATTTTGTTATAGGGCGGAACAATTTGTTAATGTGGGCGTGGTAATACGTACAATTTGCAGTTTCCATCATAATTTTAAAGTAGGCATATATATATATACATCCTTTATAGCATCACCTATTTACACTTTACTATTACTAAATCATTGATTTCCTGGTTAATTCACTCAAATCAACGAATCTATGTAATTTTTGAAGGCAATTTGAAGAAAAAATTAAGATACAATAAGAAATGTTTTATTGTTGTTGTTTTTTAAGAGTACGACTTTTAGTAGGCTATATATATATATAGATCTATATATGTTTGTAAAATGTTTTACATGTTTCGGATGTTCCTTCAGAGTTGAAGATAATTACTTCCTAGTCCAAACCTCCCGCAGGACGACGGGGGATGGGAGCGGGCAGGGTTTGAACCCGGGAACATCGATAATTCTGAAAGACAGTCCAACGCGCAAACCGCACGACCAGGCAACCATACATATATATTGATCTTCATATATATATATATGGGTACCGGTATATTAGAAGATCTATTATTTTATCTTATAAATAGCATACGTTCCTTCGAAAGAGAAGAAAAATTACGTCCTACGCGTATTAATCTAGTCATTTATTTTAATTAGAGGTATAAACTCTGCTAAATCATTGGTTTTCCTGGCTGATTCAGGCAACCCATATTCCATGCTCTACGAGTAATATTATAATAATGTAGGGAAGAAGGTAATCCTTTTATTTTTATTTTATAAGTAGATTTTGACTTGTAATTTAAAATAAAATGAATTTTAAAAACAAAATCAATTATATTTTTTGAGGAACGTCTGTAGCTTTAAATAGCTCGCCCATGGAATTTGATGTCTGCATATGCAGTTAAATGTAGTTTGCTAAAGTTTTTTTTTTTTTATAAGTGGTATTTAACTTCAAAATCAAATCCCTCTTGACTATACGCTCATGGAATTTGGTGGCTAATATATAAGTTGTGTTTTATGTTATTTCAGAATTTGTATTTATTACTATAAAATTGTTTCATATACCGTAGCTCCTACTCCTATATGATATTTAAAGTATTATATACCTGAATATTTGTAGAAAAACATCAATATTTTTTTTTCAAAATTGCTCACACACAAAACTGTTAAAGAAGACGTGACACATATAGGGGGCATACGCTACTTCACTTAGGCATAATATAGGCCTACATTACATTATGTATACCCTACTTAATACAAATTACTTATACGTTCCTTCACCAGAGAAGATAATTACATCTTAAGCGTATCTATGTCGGCTGTGCGTAGGACGTAATTATTTTCATTTTTGAAGGAAGGTGGGGAAAAAGGTTTTGTTGAGTTATACACAAAACCTTATCTTATCTTATATAATACAGACGTTACTTCAAAAAAGAAGATGATTACGTCCTACGCGTCATGCATTTAGTCATGTATTATATATTATAGATAAGATGCAGGACCAATGTAGTAGGGATTTTTAAATACTACCATTTTATAACAAAGCCTCTAGAATCTAGCTCTGTTACTTGTAAAAATTACATTTCGACTGTAGAATTTAATATTTTATACTTATATATTTAGACTTTAGACCGTATCAGTGTGTGTGTGTGTGTTTGTGTTGTTTTTTTCCGCAATATGTTACTTCTTCTACTAGACTTCTAGTTTTTGGATCAGCGAATTAAAAAGTTTCTTATGAAAATCGAAACTAAGATATTTCTATATCTAGACGTAAACAAAACGTCTATTTCGACTCTGTCTGTCTGTAGATCAACTCTAGATCTATCTAGATTATAATAAACTAAGATTGTTATTCTGTTTATCAACCTAATAATAAATTTAGAATTTACTTTAGACTGAATTGTCACTGTCACTCAGTGTCTCTGCTGTGACTGTGTCAAACTGAAACTCTTGTCTGTCGTCAGTGTCGTGTCTCTCTGAAGTCTCTGCCTCTGCTGAGACACTGAGAGTCTTAGTCTGTGTGTGAGTCTCAGTCTGTCCAGTCCCGTGTCACACACTCAGTGACACTGACAGTCACAAGAAATAGATCTAATCTAGACACAACTTTAACTAGATCTAGAATATCTAGCTAACTTGTAACTATTACTATACATACTATACAGTGAAACTGAATGACTGTCAGTATCACTGACTCAACTAACTGAGTGAGGTAATCATTTAATTTAAATTATATAAATAAATTAATTATATTATATATAATATAAGATTTTTATATGGCTATGGATTATATGGATTAGTTAGTAGGTTCTAACTAACTTCTCTCTAGAGATCTAAATCTAGATCTACCCTTGTCAGGCGCGGCACATGAATTTGCAGGCATAAATATAGACAGGGTCGGCCTTAGGCCGATTTTACAGATTGATCAATTGGGCTACATGTCTGGAAATTATATTTAGCCTATCACTATCAGTTATCAGTCATGGCTCTTGTCACAGGCTTTTAAAGATGTACTGTAGGACTTAATAGGTTTTACATATTTAGTGTATCATACGATTAATTTTAAGTTAACTAACCCACTGGCGCCTTTTGCGTTTGAGTTTATACCTGTGCATGTTATATAGTATTCCTCTCTAATCTTCAGACTCAAAGACAAGCCTTATTATTATTATTAAATAGTATAATAATTGATATAATGATTGATAGGCTTAACTTAAAGAAATGTGGCTGCAGTGTGGCATGATTGTCATACACATTGATGTGGCAGGGATTTAATAAATACTTTTACAAATCTGACAGCATCATTGAGCACAAACAAAAAAATTCATTGGAAAATTATTTTCGACATGATGACGCATTTAATGTTGCCACAGATTTATAACAAAAAAAAAATGTTTTCATTAATGTATATCTCAGATTTCAAAAATAATGAAAAGAACAACACAAATTCATGCATTTGTGTTGAAAATTTTATTTATAAATCTCTAAAAGTAAAAAAGTTACAGCCTTTTAAACAGAAAAAAAGTACTTCTTTTTTGTGTTTTTTATTGATATGTGGTGCCTCGTCGTGAACTGCACAAAATTTTGCGGACTTCTATATATCTATGATTTAAAAATAAAATAAGTATCAACAGACAATCAAGCATCTCTGTTGAAAATTGTATTCAGTTATCTTTTAAGGTTCAAAAGTTAGTCTTTTAAATTGTTAAAAAGTAATTTTCTGTCAATTGTTCCTTTTTGACGTCGATTGTTCCTTTTTGACATGTAACCCCACTTTTGAACTAAAAAAAAAACTTTTGTCACACTGTCACTTGTTTGAAATTACAATATATATCAGTACATAATCATGCATTTCTGGTGAAAATTTCATGCTCATATTTAAAAAGTTATAGCATTTTTATTGCAAATTTTCCTTTTTCAGTCACGAAATTGCCACTAAAATTGCTATAACTTGTGTTAATTGTTTAATGGGTTTTTGTTGTTTTTTTTCACTCTGAAATAGGCTTAACATTCAGCAATGCCAAAAGTTGTCTCCAAGAGTGTGGTGTGCACAGACACAAAAGATCAAGAGGAATATCAGGATGAGAAGCCTCTGAATGTGTACTATTGTCTCTGTGGACAAATGTCTCTTATTTTAGGTAGATATTTGTATCTTATCTAGTAACATTGTAACTGTCACTCGGCTGCAAGTAAGAATTTCCATTTTATGTTTAGTTTCCCAATTTAGTATGTGGTGTCGTTAAGTTTTTATAGCCATTATTAAAGAAGAGATAAATATATTGATGTCCAACTTATGACCCGCCAAGAGCATGTTATCTGAGGGGTAAAGCGCTTGGCTTCTGAACTGAGAGGTCTCAGTTTTGAATCTCGATGTAGATTGGGATTTTGAGCTCAAGAGTAAAGGTGGTTGGTCGTTGAACTCTGGGATTTTTATGAAGCTGAAGTGTAAAGGTGGTTGGTCGTTGAACTTTGGGATTTTTATGAAGCTCAAGAGTAAAGGTGGTTGGTCGTTGAACTCTGGGATTTTTATGAAGCTCAAGCGTAAAGGTGGTTGTATTGATCTCACAAGTCCAACATAAACCCTTGGCCTAGAAACATATGACCTTTACATCATCTTCCCCATAGATCTCAAGATCTGAAAAAGGAACTTTACTTTAATACGATATACCAACCATATCTAGTCAGTGGCACTTGAAAGCTTCATCCCACATAGCAGGTAATGGGTATATCAAAGAAAAAGAAAGAATAAGTATTTGATCTAACTGTGATGGGGGGCTTACTGATTTGTGTGGCCCACTGGCCAAAAAAGATTGGCTGTCACTTGTCTGCAATGTCAGGAAATGTTCTAAATTTTAAAAAAATTATACTATACAAAGTCGAGTTGGGGGAGGAATACTTTTTTTGAGCTTATTTTTAGTATTTGGAAAAAATAACAATTATATCATTTAGCAAAGTGCTCTCTAGGGCATGAGATTTTTATAGGTATAAATTTGGCATGCTAGCCAAATTAAGTTTTCATTTTTACAAAAGAGTATGTGTTAAATGTGTGGCCATTGCATTTTTTTAAAAAGTTAATTAACACATGGGCAGCATAAAATCCTTATTGTTAATAATCTTATCTTACTAACGAAGATGTGTAATTTGTAAGTTTTTCGTCCTTTTAAGTGATCACTTATACACAATTTTTGTTTTATTAGCACCTAATTGGAACTCAAATTATACATATAGGAATATGTATACAAACTCTTTAATCATGCTGTATTTTTTTTTTAAATTTTTTTCTCATTTCACCATACCTATCTCTTGGTTTGTTTTACCATTGGGGCACCACGCAAGATTTGTCAACTGTCTTTCTCCATTCCTCTCTGTCTTTAGCCTTGGATAGAATCTCTTTCAATGGCATGCTCGTCAATTCTGTGATGTTGTCTTCCCATCGCTTTCTCTGTCTGCCTCTTCTTCTTTTTCCTGGTACTATTCCCTGAAGGAAGGTCTTTGCGAGTCTTTACAATTTCTAAATTTGTTAAACTCTTGGTTAAATTACTTCTAAGGTTTTTATACATAATTATTTCCATATTATTTGATAATATTTTTTTTTTATTTTCAACATTTCTCTACAGATTGCCCTCTTGAGAAGCTGCCACTGCGGAAAAGAGATAGAGCAAGAGTAATAGACAGTCAAAAACATGCCCATAAACTAACGTGTGATCCAGATGAAATTGTCTACATAAAAAGGTTGCTATGTGGTTATTAGTTTTTTGTTTGCTTGTTTTTTTTCCTGCATAAAATTTTAAAGCCCAATCTATTTTTAGGTCTAATAAAAGTAGTATCAGCTAAGTATTAATTGAGTTTGGATTTATTAGTAATATCATGAGTGCACCATTTAGCAGAGTTTGTCTCTAATTAACTTGTGTGTAACTAAATTAACAGAAGGATATGTATAGTGTGTTATTATCTTCTCTTTACTGTTACATAGACTAAAAACTCAAAATAAGTAGGTGTTATAATAAATGAAAAATCATAGAATCCCCATATTGATGAAATTATTAAAAAATCAAGCAAAACATTAGGTTTTATTAACCCTTAAAGTGCTGAGCTTTTTTACAATGAGTGCACACAAAATGGAATTACAATCCTAATGTTTAGAGGCTAAACTACCACATGCGTCTAAAGGGTTAAAAGAAATTTGTACAAATCAAACAAGAATATAAAACTAAAATGCTATTTAAGTATAGTTAGGCCAGTATTAGAATATGCATCCTCTTTTGAGATCCCTCAAAATACGGCAGTGAGATTTATAACAAACGGATATGATTCAAATTTGATTACAGTAACACCATTGGTAAAATTTTTAAAAATTAGAGGCACTTCATGATATAAAAATAAAAATTTAAGTAGCTATAATGCATAAAATACTGAACTATAATTTACAAATAGAAAAACAAAAGCCTAATGAAATACTCTGACACAAAGGTAGAGGAACATTTCTTATTCTATACGCTAAAACTAATTCATACAAGTGCTCCTTGTTCCCTATTGCCATTTGAGAATGAAATGGGTTGCCTGAATCAGCCAGGAGAACCAACAACTTAGCAGAGTTTAAGTCATTGATTAAGGTGTACTACTAGGTTGACAGTAAAAAAAAAGAAAAAGAGTTTTTAAAATTTGATTTATAGCCATGTAACGGAAATGTAACAGAAGCATTAATTAGCTGAAAATATTCGTTGAAAATATTTCTTTTTTGTTTATTTTATTGGATTTTATTCTTATGAATTTATTAGGTTTGATTTCTATCATTTCTTAATAATTGAATGTCAAGTAGATTTTAAAAAAATTATTGAGATACTGGTAGTCTTTTAATAATTTTCGGCTTACTTAATTTTTTTTTTTACAGACCTGAAGGTCTGGAGAAACAGTACAGACAAAAATGTAAAAGGTTAGTGGCAGATAATATGTAAATAAGTAATGAATTCTCTATTAAGATCTCATTAAGATCTCAAGGTTTCGCAGGGGTGGCGATGTTAAGAGACTGTCAACATGGGAGAGTTTTATTTGGCTATTTGATTGACTGAAGTGTATACACATTAAAAATGTAACTCTCTGTCACCTCGAAAGTTACCTGGGGTAACTCTAGCCCAACTAAAAGAAATAAAAGAGTTATCTGTCCATGACTTTTTCATTGAGGTGTTCCGCATGGTTGGGCCATGAAGAAAATCATATATATAGATTGTTGAACTACTTTTCCTAATGTGTTCACTTTGAATCTTGCTTCTGGCACTCGAAGTAATTAGCTCAGGCAGGTAAAAAGGCAGCTTTCAATTTTTTATGAAAGAATATCAGAAACTACAAACTATCAACAACTATAACCCATACATTATTTTTTTTTACCTAGCTCTGGTTGTTCCACACTGACATTTTAAAGTTCAAGTTCAGTTTATTCAATCCTTAGCCACAGCAACCAAATAGCAAAAAGAAACTACATCCTAAAAATAGACTCACATCCAATAAATAAAAAAGAAAATCCAACATATCTTGGTGTAAAACTAGACCAAAGTCTGTCTCTAAAACACTTTATGGCAGATTTAAAAGAAAAGGCATCACAAAGATTAAACATGATAAAACACCTAGCAGGAACATCCTTGGGAGCTGAAAAGAAAACCTTAAGACAGTTTACACTGGATACGTCAGATCTGTAATGGATAACTGTCTCTCAAGTAGCCGCCAACAAAACCTATCAATCATCATTAGACACAATCCAAAACCAAGCCTTGCGTCTAATTAGTGGAGGTATGAAAACTACTCACACAGCAGCCTGTGAAATAGACTCCAATATTGAACCTCTTAAGTTAAGGCGCAACAGAGCAGCATTAGAAGCTATTGAGAGATACAGAAGGTTGGAGAACGATCATCCTAATAAACTAATAACACAGAGAAATAGGAAAAACAACCAAAAAAAGCAAAGAACTCTGATTCAACTTACTGACGAACTAGCCCTTAAACACCACCTACCCAATAACAGAGAAAAAAATTACCAGATTTTCAAACATAACGCCCGGACTAAACTACAGACAACCAACCATTAAAACACATTTACTAAATAACACCTTAACAAAAGAATCAAATCCACTGGAGCTCAAAGTAGGCACGCTCGAAACAATTGAAAGCTATCCAAAAACAGCTAGACAACCAGACAGACCTGTAAGCTACCTCACCCTAAGGTCAATGTTAGTCAACAATCAAAAAGAGGAGTGGCTCAACCAATGGGCATCAGGAAACACAAGCAGAGCCATGTACAAAGAAATGGATATGCCTAACAAACTGGACAGTATTAATTTCCTCTCCCGCAAAGAACAATCTACAATTTTCCAACTAAGAACAGGACACACACCTCTATTAAATTACCATCTGAACAAAATGAACTCCACACAACTCCCCCTTTGCAGACACTGCGCCCACCCTTATAAAACCGTAAACCATATCCTCTTGAATGCCCCTTCCTAATCCACTTTAGGCAGACCCTACTTCCACTACAGCCCAACATAACCAACACCCTGTGTGGCAGTGCTGAACAACTGAAGAAAACAGCACACTATTTTTCCTTGGCACAGTCTGCAAAAGAGCTCACAGCTCAGCAGCAATAAAGCTGGCTAGAAGAAGAAGAAAGTTCAAACCATGTAAAATGGTTTCCATTTCTATATATGAGGCAGATAATGCCAAGTGTGCTTGTTTCTGTAGCCAACAAAGTGTATCATGCTGCTAGCACTATGACCAGTTGCCTTAACTGTCACCAACTATAGTCATGAACCCATCTGAAAGGCGCTCTAAAATCTTGAATCAAATATGACAGTCTTCACCAAGCTTTGAACTAAAAACTTTCAATTCATAAGCCAAGCAATCACTTAGTTATAATGCCCCTTGGCATGTTTTTTTTTTTTGCTAGTAGGTTAGGATTATGTCATTGAAATGTAAAGAAACATTTTCTCAAAGAAAGAATGAAACTATATAATTATTATGTACGTGCATGTGTAAATTTTTAAAAAGAAATTTCCAACCTCCACAGAGATTTGAACTTACTAGCCGTTTATATTGCAACCGAGCAAGTTATCACAATACCCCACATCTCAATTGTCATTTTATTTTCATACAATTTGGAACTGTTTTCTAGAATTAATTTCTGTAGTTGTAATTCAGTTTTGTGCAATTTTCATACATTAGTCCTATTCTGTAATTAAAATCTTTGTTATTTAAATGGACTGTTAGTATCAACGTGGCCACATGTTACACATTTCTGTTTCAGATGTGGTCTCTTGTTATATTATCATCACCAAGGTATAAACGTGACCACATGTTACACATTTCTGTTTCAGATGTGGTCTCTTGTTATATTATCATCACCAAGGTATAAACGTGGCCACATGTTACACATTTCTGTTTCAGATGTGGTCTCTTGTTATATTATCATCACCAAGGTAACAGTTCTGTGATGTTTGTTGTGGATGGTGCACTCAAACGAGAAGTGGATGGAATCAAAACAAATGTCTACAGCCAGCTTCGAGAACCAAAGAAGGTTGGTTTCAAGAGTAACACTTAACATTTTAACTTGTACTGTAATGGAGTTAGGAAACGCACCAAACAGAACAAACTTCCACTGCGACTTAAAATGTGTCTTATTTAGAATAGAGCTAAGATAGGAACTTTAAATAAATTAACTGTTGTTGCCACACCCTCACAAGAGTACCATCAAAGCTACGGACATAAGGCATGGACTGGATTTTTTATTGTGCATCAAATGATCGTCAACAGAGATGCTTATCTCTTGTCAGTTTTTTTTTTAGTAACTTTTAATTGTGATGTTTTGCTATCAACAAACTTCAGCTTAACTCATTGAAGGCAGTGACATTACAGCAAACAGCATAGCACATTTTGATCTCTGTATCTTGTCTTTTATTTTCTAGTTTTGTACTTTTTAGAAAGAAAATTGTTTCAACATCTTAGAAAATCATCACCCAATAAATAAACCAAACACTGAAAACACAATGCACAACACTGTCTGATTTGATGCAATTTGAAACTACACCACACCCCTACAGTGTTTGACATGATACAATGTGAGACAATTGTTGTTTTGTTTTTTTTAACAACCTTTGAATGATTCTGCCTCAATATCCAGGTGACTCTGACCAAACACACCAAGAACATGGGCAAATTTAGTTCAGTCACTGTGTCCACTGTGGATGAGGAAGAAGAGGAACTGGAAGCTGTAAGTGAAATATTCATCATTTTATATACCTTTTATATACCAGTATGTTAACTCTAGAAAATATCTCAGCTTAAGGTGGCTCCTGTTTATATTTTGGATTGTGGCCCTTGTTGATTAAAATTTTCTCAAATAACCAAAACCAATTGTGGAGGTTGGGAGGGGGTTACCTGGTGGGGTAGAGCAAAGTGCAATAAGAATTACTACAAGTATCTCATGAATGAAATTGGCATAAATTTATACTCAAATTACTGTTATTTAGTTTGATATTATATCAGAATTTAAAATATTACCAGATGCTAAGATAATTCTTATTATTTGTTTATAAATGGGTTTTTTTTGCGATTCTTGTTATATTAATTTATGAAAAATACGATGTTAATATCCAGTGCTATGGAATTAACTTTATTGTAGTTTTTGAGTAATTTTTTTTTTATGAAAGTAGTACCTGATTATGTGCCTTCTTTTAATTTTAAGTACTTTTTAAAATTAAATTCTGAACATACCTATCCTTTTCTAAATCCAAATCTGCACTGAGATTTGAACCTGAGACTTCTCACTTCAGAAGCTAAGCACTCTACCACTCATCCACCACACCCCCCTCATGGCAATGCCAAAATTTTTAGGTTTCAATTTGAAAGGAAGAACGATTCACTTGGTTTTCCATGTGAATACATAGTTGCACTTCAGTATCTAAAACGTTGTGCACGTGTTTTGTGTATTCTATCAGAAAGGAAGATAATTACAATTAGACCCAAACTTCCTTCAGGAGATAAGGGGATGTAATTGGGGAGGGCTCAAACTTGGGACCATTGAGACAACCCAGTCCACAACCAGACAACTATAGTTGGCATCACCAAAGCATAGAATCAGTTAATAATAATAATAATAATAATTTTATTTATAAAGCGCTGTTAACAAACAAAATGTAGGCTCAAGGCGCTGTAACAACATTACAAACATAAACACAACTGCCGAAATAACAGTTAATCTAAAAAAGTTTTAAACAAGTAGGTCTTAATGTTCTTCTTAAAAGTGGTATAGCATGTTGTCTGTCTGAGATCAATGGGGAGTGAGTTCCAAACCTTTGGTCCGTGAACTGAAAAAGCACGCAGACCGTAGCTTTTGAGGGAGAAACGTGGCACTACTAAAAGCGTTGAGTCCATTGAGCGCAGGGTTCTCTGGGGGACATATGGAGTAATCAGTTCGCTAAGGTACAAGGGCATCTCATTGTTATATATACACTGATGACAAAGTGTGGCGACCTTGTAATCGATTCTCGCTTTCACGGGAAGCCAATGGAGCGTGCGCAAGAGCGTAGTAGCAGAATCTTGTCTAGTTTTTTTAAGGACTATTCGAGCGGCGTTGTTCTGTATACGTTGCAGCTTGGCTATTTTGTCATCAGGTATACCTGCTAGCACGGCGTTGCAGTAGTCAAGGCGGGAGAGTATGAATGCCACAGCTAGCGTTTTTGTTGACTCCGTTGTTAAATATGGTTGGATCTGGCCTAATCTGCGCAGCTGCAGATAAAGATCTTTGCAGAGCTGATTTATGTGTGGGTCGAAAGATAGTGTTGAGTCGAAGAAAACTCCAAGATTCCGCACTACATGGACAAAAGGAACATGGCAGTTGTTAATAGGAATAGAAACTGTAAAAAGAAATGACATTGAAGTGAAAAATAATTAATACCTTAAGTTGTCCAGCTAATTATTTCACATGATGAATCTTTAGAAGTTTACTTCTATTTTTAGATCCTCACAAATAAGATATTTTCCTTTTCATTATATAGTAGTATTATATATTTAATAGTTTTAAATTTCTGGAATCTAATAGCAGTAAACTTATACTATTTTTTCTTAGAAATAACACTTGAAATTATTTCATGTTTGTATTAAACTGATTGAGGGGGTGTGATGGCTGAGTGCTAAACAGGGATCCAGTGTTTGAATTCTGGTGAAGAATGGGATTTGGAGTTTCTGGACTTTTTATGACAACCCTGAGTCCACCCAGCTCTAATTGAAACCTGATATTAGGTAGAGAAATTAAAGGTCCTTGTGCTGGCCACATGACACCCTCATCTACTGTGGGGCTCAGAAACAGATGACCTTTACATCATCTGCCCTATAGTCTGAAAAAAGAACTTTAATTTACGATTACAAGATTATTTTCTCTGCCATCCAGTCCTTTTATAAGTATATTGTTTCAGAGTAGCTATCTGATACAGATCATGGCTATACAAAAGCTCTCAAGTCAGTTTCATTTAGTTATATCAGTGCAGAAACTATTGTCTATATATAAAACTTACAATATCATGATTTCTTTTGTAGTCTCCCATATCAGTTTAAGGCCTGCATTCAAATATGAAATGTGTATTTTTTTGTACACAAGAAAATCAAAACAAATAATACTGCATAAGGGAGATAACAGCAGTACATTTTGCACTTGCCATCTTGTTTTCATCAATGGTTGAAATGAAATTTAAAAATAAAAAGTAATTTGGATCTTGCATATAATAATGAAATTACTGAAACCTAAATAATAAACAATGATATTTGTTGAACTTTATTTTAGGACATGTTCAACATTCCCACTACAAAGGGCTTACATTTAATTATTAGAGCTTGTACTTTGATCACAAAATATAAAAACCGATATGTATTCGTCTCAGATGTTCAATTTTTTAATATATTTTTTTAACTTTCACATTTCCAATTCAATATTGTCATTTCAGAAAGAAATAGCTGACTCCTACGCAGCCAATGCCAAAGTGATAGAAAAACAGTTGCTCAGAAAAGGGATGAGCAAGCGTAAGCTGATGGAACAGGTAAAGTACATTTGAGCTGTAGTTAAATTAGGATGTTATTGATGGACTTCACAACTTAGCTTTGGCTATTCGTTCATCATTGGCCTCCTTCAGTCATAAGACTATGACCCAACTTGGACAAGATGACAGCCTTGGCCATGGTCAGAATGTTGTGTCCACTCTGCAGTTCCCTCCACACAGCTGTTGAGTCCAAAGGAATGGCAATAGTTTTGGGTCAGCAGGATCTTCCAAGCTGCCTTAATGTCACCGGCTCCTGATTTTTCTGCAGGTTTGACTCGAAGGCAGCGGAGGTTTTTGATTCAGAGTTTTCGTTCTCCTGGATGGGTAGTCAACCAAGGTTAATGAGCCCCTCCTGCCCAAAGTTGTCTGGTTTAGACTCATCTCCTGTTAGTGTTAACAGTTTCACCGTACCCAATATCCTAAGAACCTTTACTGGGCTTAATAGGGGTACTTTAAAATACTATGAATTTGAGCATTGCTTATCGATAATATACATACGATTCTACTAAATAGACTCCACATACTCCAACTATTCAGCATTGAAATATTTGAATATATATATAAAAAACTCTGTGACAGCACCTGTCTTATGCCACTCTCAGAAAGCAACTCCAACTCACAAAACTTCTTGTTATACCACAAACTCAAAACATTCAGTTCACATCATGTGCATACTGTTCACATCATGTGCATACTGTTCACATCATGTGCATTCTGTTCACATTCATGCAGTGGAAATATATAAACAAAGAGATATAGCTCTGTCATACCTAAATAACAACAAAGAAATATTGCAGTCAAACTCAACATACATGCTACAGACATATACACCAAGAGTCCATGAGCTAACGCAATATGTTGTCATTAAAAAATGGTATAAAATAAACCTCGACATCCCTTTCAAAATTATAAGTCTACCAAGGAATAGATTTACCATTCTTCTGTTCAAGACATGGAATCATCTCTTGCCACCAGTACACACTACAATACAGATACGTAGCCTGCTTTCTGTTCTAGTCTCAAAAGCTTGGGACTAGATAAACAAAACTATTTTTGAGCAAATAGAAAGCTTTAGGCCAGGGGTTCTCAACCTGTGGATCGCAAACCTTTTCGGGGTCACTACCCAGTGGGGAATGATATTAAGGGTTGCCAAGATAAAAAAAAAAGTTGAGAACCGCTGCTTTAGACTGTTAGACTGATATGTAGTACAGATGACAGAACATGTCAAACCTTGTACTACTTCTATGTGACTGAAGAGTCCTCTTTCATAAATAGTATTATGACAATCTCTAATAACTTTTTTAATGTTCATTGTGTACAATCTATGGCACCAGGAAAGATATTCAACAAACTCCCTCTTTTTTATTTTTTTTTTTGAGAAACTTTCTTAATTGGGGGTGCGGTGGCTGACTGGTTAGGGGCTTGGCTTACAAGCCTGGGATCCTAAGTTCAAATCTCAGTGAAGATTGGGATTTTGAATTTTGGGATTTTTAAGGCACCCTGAGACAACCCAACTTTAATGGGTTCCTGACTTTAGTTGGGGAAAGTAAAGGCGGTTGGCCATTGTGCTGGCCACATAACACACTTCTTGCAAGGTCTTAAAGGGGAACTTTACTCTTTTTGTTTTTTACTTTTTCTTATTCACATATACATTTTAGAATTATAAATGAAATGTGCAATCTCAAGATATTACTTTTCTTTTGAAGACTTAAAAATAATGTTAAAAAATTGTTCCTATGATACTTCTGTGTACAGAACTTATTTGCATTGTAAACTTAAGGTAA
This sequence comes from Biomphalaria glabrata, assembly GCF_947242115.1. Lineage (NCBI taxonomy): Eukaryota > Metazoa > Mollusca > Gastropoda > Planorbidae > Biomphalaria > Biomphalaria glabrata. The sequence goes on from NC_074719.1 coordinate 44,224,165, forward strand.
TATAACACATACTGAAAACTTATAGTTGATTTCTATCATTATATTTTGTTTTATATATTTTTCAGGCCGAGGAAGAAGCCAAGAAATTACGACCCAAAGGAACACTTATTGATAAATAACAACATTCGTTGGTTTGTGCTCATGAAGGAACACTTATTGATAAATAACAACATTCTTTGGTTTGTGCTCATGGCTTTTGTTACATTTGTAAATCTGATGAATCAGTGACTTTGACATTAACGTGGTGAAATGGATGAAATTATAGAATAAAAAGGGATGTAATTTTTCTTGGTATCATAAACTACTCTGAATTTTATAGTAATGAATGTTATCAGACATTAGGTGATGTATTTCATGACATTGAAAGCTTAGTGCTGAAACCATCTTCACAGTGGGATAAACATGAAACTGCATTGCAGCACTAGAGGACCATAAGTTTTGAATGAAATAGTCAAGAAAATAAGGGGAAATTTAAGAAACACTGCTCGTGTGCTTGGGAGGTCTTGTTGAGTGTCATAGTCCAGGGCTTGGGGGAGGAGTTACTAGTACCCTGGCCAGAGTATGCTGAAAGCTTTGCTGAGTGCATTGGTCTGGTCAGAGCATGTCTTTATTTCGATTTTCTTTACCTATGTTCTTATCTCAAAAAACTATTTGTAAGAGCTGCTTCTTTTTTTTTTTTTTTTTTGTTTGCGTTATTTTTTACCAAAGCAGATACTATGTAATTTGTGGTTCTGAATATATTCATTATTATTGTTTGCGGGGGGGGGGGGGGGGGGATTTTTTTTATCCATTGATATTATTATGTTTTTAGAAATCTCAGAGTAGTTAGTTAACAATAAACCTTGAAAGTTTTTTTGTTTTTTTTTCACTTCAAAAAATGTTTTTGTTATATGGTTTGAAAGTTCGTTGTAAATAATAATATAATTAAAAAAGGTTTAAAAATTATTTTTGTGGTGATTTTGTGTGTGCTTTTTTTACTACAGATTCCTATTTACAAACAAAAAAATATTTAAAAATGAAAACTGGTTTTGAAGGAGTTGAATGATAAAGCAGACCAACTTACATGAGTCTGTTGTACCTTAACTCATTGTTACGAGCACTTTACTGTCATAGTTGAAATACAAAGTAAAACATCAAAACAGGTAAACAGTTCTTTCCACTTTTATTAAGACAAGTTCATTTCTGCACTACAGTTCTTCATTTAGTTGCCAACTTTCTCTCCAAATTCCAACCAAAATTCAAGACTTGAACTACATTTTTGGCATACCAGTTCGTTCACTCGTCCCATTAACAAAAGGGCATGTACAACAACAACAAAAAAAGAAGCATCCATCCTTACCTGATTTTTCTCATTTCCATTGGCAGTAACGTTGTTGATGATTCCCTTCACACTCTCCTACACTTATTAGATAACAGCAATAAATATTGTTAAAACTCTGCCATGCTCACCGCCATCCAAGCTAATGCAGAAGGTGCTCACTGTTACTTAGACCATTTAGACTGAGAAGGATTTTGACATTAGAAGGGGTATGATGAAGCTCCGCCCAAGTCTAGAACTTATGAAGAGGCTGTGCTCAAGGCAGACGTTGTTCTGTGTATTTGTGATGTCGCGTGAATGAACATCTATATCATCGAGAATGAGACAACACATGTACCGGAAGCTCAAAATTGGAACCAGTGAAATTTGTCCATGTGGAGTGTCACCAGAGAATGCTGACCATGTCCTCCAAAACTGCTCTCTTTACCAAGAGGCCCGTACAAGGCACTGGCCCCAAAACATCCAAATAGAAAGAAAACTATATGGAGAGCTCCCTGATTTGGAAACCACTGCGCAGTTCATCTCATATTTTGGTCTAGTCAAATGAACACTCCAACATATCAATAAGAACGAGGAAAAAGAAGTTGAGTTGCCTCCCTTAAGTTATTACACTGGTGTCTAGAAGTGGGATTTGGCGACTCAACAGAGGCCTTAAGTAAGATCTTATTTAAAATGGAATCTATGAAACGGCTAGACGAGCTAGAATTGAAGAAACTGAAAGAAGAGCCCAAAATGGCGGCGTCTGAAACGCTTTGAAAAGAATACATTATTAGAGCAAAGTCTACCTAGCTGAACTAAAATTGACTTTTTACAATACTCCACTATTACTTCCATATTCCTCTCTCTGACCTAAATATTGGCGCTTCTCGTGTTCCCAGAGTGCAATATAAGCATAAGGTTTATCCCTACCCCTTCCTTTCCAATGTTTTGAAGAAAAAGCAAAGGAAAAAATTGCCTTGTGTTGATTACAAGGGGCACCTTATTTCAAATAGGTTAGGGTCTTATCAAGTCTTAAATCCGGCCCTGCATGTTGCACAGTCTCTACACTGTTAAATGTCTTTTGCACCTAATACTATTTCGCTAACAAAGACCTTCATGTTTATTTTTGTCTTTTAATAATTGTGTCTCCGGGGAGATAATTCAAAGTCAAAGGATAGATATGGTTTTACGAGGGAGATAATTATAGGTTATACTTTATGTGCTATATGAAAGGTATCAATTTCGGTGACTTCTTGTGTGGGACAAGACTGTATATTTTAGTTTTTACTTGCTGTTCAGAAAAACAAAGGCTTTCAATTATAATTTATGGTGTAAAGGGAAGCCATTCTTTAAATAAGTCTAGGCCAGTGATTCCTAAAGTGGACTGTATAGACTATGGAGTATTATAGACCCCCAGGATTCTACAAAGTCTTCCATGGAGTCTTACGAAATTGAAAAGGTAAATTGGGGATCTATGAGATGGGCAAGGGGGGTCTATGAAAACGATTCTCATTTCAGCAGGTCATGACTTTTAAATTTCACATCCCGTTAATGGAATTATTTTATACACATATTTATGATTTGTACTTTACTAATTGCTCGAATGAAAAATCGTTGTATTTCATTTAAGTTATAACTTAAACGAAAAGTAATGTAAACTGTACAACGTGAAGTATTTGAAATTAAACTTCATTCTTTCCTTGTCAAACAAACGATATTTATGTGACTTTTTTTTATGACGCTATGAAACTTATTAAGCTGGAGGATCATTTGAGAAGATGCCACCCTGATAAAAAAAGAATAGACCCACAAAATCTCCATCAACAGCATATAGTAAAAGCTACTTCTTCTTCTTACTTATTATTATATTGGAGTGTTCGGATGACTTGACCAGTATCTGAGATGAACTGAGCATTGGTTTC